>NC_136799.1:14635293-14650293 GCF_951216825.1 Electrona antarctica | reverse complement strand
CATTAGTGTTGTTAGGGCTCAGCCAGCGGTGTACAGGAGGTGATCGAGGTAAATGTACATTAGTGTTGTTAGGGTCAGCCAGCGCTGTACAGGAGGTGATCGAGGTAAATGTACATTAGTGTTGTTAGGGTCAGCCAGCGGTGTACAGGAGGTGATCGAGGTAAATGTACATTAGTGTTGTTAGGGTCAGCCAGCGCTGTACAGGAGGTGATCGAGGTAAATGTACATTAGTGTTGTTAGGGTCAGCCAGCGCTGTACAGGAGGTGATCGAGGTAAATGTACATTAGTGTTGTTAGGGTCAGCCAGCGCTGTACAGGAGGTGATGGAGGTAAATGTGTTGTTAGGGTCAGCCAGCGCTGTACAGGAGGTGATCGAGGTAAATGTACATTAGTGTTGTTAGGGTCAGCCAGCGCTGTACAGGAGGTGATCGAGGTAAATGTACATTAGTATTGTGAGGGTCAGCCAGCGGTGTACAGGAGGTGATTGTTATGGAAATAATATATGTCCATCCTGGTGAATGTATATCTTAGAAGTTTATTCAGAAGAACAGCAACAAGCAAACAACATCTACTAGTCTAGCAGGCTTAGCCTGCATCATTCCAACTTTCTCTCTCAGTACATCTCTCTCTCGTCGTCTCCATCCCACTAGCCTCCCCAGCTTCTCCGTAGGTCCTCTCTTATACCCCAGAAGCAGGTCCACACCTTCACAAAGGTACAATACAATACAGACGCCTTGGCTGTCGCCCCCCTCCTGAGACAGGAGGTGTGACATGGTCTTTTACATACAGCTTGATCAAAGGGTTGATTGGATTAAGACAGGCTTTCAGGCCAAGGTGTTGTTGCTCACAGACACGACCAGACAGACTAGCATGGAACAATATACTATATAGATTTGAGTTCATATTTCCCACAACATGATCGAGGTAAATGTACATTAATGTGGTGAGGGTCAGCCAGCGGTGTACAGGAGGTCATCGAGGAGGGGAGGTGAGCTGTTGTAACCCACTGACCTGCATGGTGTCAGTAAACAGAGTAGGTTTATGAGTCCTGTCTGTGTCATGTCTTACCCTGCAACTCTCTCTCTCTCTCCACACACACGCACGCACGTGTGAGTGTGTGTCTGTTTGCCACAGTCTACATTCTCTACAACTTATATTAGGAAGCAGGCTGTGGGGAATGGCGTAGACATGTGAGAGATGAGATACCGCGCTCTCTATGTGTGATGGGCCTACTCATGACCTCGCACCTCGTGACCGGGGTGCGAGAGCGAGAGAGAGAGAGAGAAAGAGAGAGAGAGAGATTTAGAACATGCAATATGTTGCATGTTCTAAACCAGTGCTTACTCAAACTATGTCATGTCAAAGACCCCCAAATCATATGTTAATATAAATGTATTTGGCCGCGAAACGCACATCTGATAAAAGTATTTTGTGCCCATTCAAGATTTTTTGTTGTTAAAATGTTTCAATTCTCCCCTCCCAAAGTTTCAAGATGTTTTGAAAATAGCAGATCAATAGGTTCTAGTATAGGGTTAACTAAAAAATGGATGCACCTGGGACGTATCCTCAGTGATGTATCCTGAGGTCAACGGGGTTTCGGGTCTCTCAACATCATTCCCCTCACTCAGGCGACCCAGTAGCTTATGTCCCAGTAGCTACCCTCAATCAGTCCCACTAGGGAAAAACCAGGGGCACACAATCCGTTGGAACTACTCCAGAACTACTCTGCCAGGGCTGGGAGGTACACTTCTGGCGCATGGAGGGACTAGGCTCTGTGGGATGTCTCCTGTCCGGGCCCCTCCTACGTCTCACCAGGTCCACTCCTGCTCTCACCAGGAGTAGAGCGAGGACCTGTGCGTTGCACCAGACAGTTCATTCAGGAGTGGTGGGCAATGGTTCCACAGGGTCATGGTGCTGCGGTTCCGCTTGCTGCTTGCATGGCCCTCCCAAAGGCCTCACGAGGGCTGTTGGGCTTCCTCCTCACGGAGGACACAGGCTGGGGCGCTAACCCATACTGCTCACCAGGGTTAAGTATATTAGGGTCAGTAAACTAGTTCAGCTGGGGACCCCTTGGAACCTCCTGAAGGACCCCTGGGGGTCCTTCAGGAGACCCCACTTTGATCACCACGGTTCTAATCATCCACATTTTGTATCTTGCCCTTGTGTCTCTCTCTCTCTCTCTCTCTCTCTCACACACACACACACACACACACACACACACACACACACACACACACACACACTCCGTCAGTCGGTCGGTCGGTTTCATCATCAAAGTGTGGTTGTAGTCATACATACTTTTTTTAAAACCCGCCTTGAAATGTCACCACTGTCTCTCAGATCAGATGTGCCTCGATAATAATTACACAAGATGTGTGATAGGCCTACTCATGTATTAAGACAGACAGAAAAGAGAGCGAGACAGGAGATATTGACAGCATAAAGCTGAGAGCGAGACATGATAGACAGACAGTATTTGGGAGACTGTAGGAAATCTGAGAATCAGTGTAGGAGAGACAGTGTGTTTTTTTTCTTTTTTCAAATACAAAATATTGTATTAAATGTGTATACGTCTCAATGCAGTGCTGTTGTGTTGTGTTGCACAGTTCCGTATATTGCAGTGCTGTGCATTGTGTAATGTGCATTTCAGTGACTCGATCCTCCCGGATATATTTCTGAGGAACCGCGAGGAGGTCATTGAGGTAGCTGGAGTCCGCCAAGCTATAGCAGCCTGTTTGACCTACATTCGGCACATGCCTGCCGCGTTATTTAGAGAGTGGAAGGTGCGCGTGTGTGTACAGTATGTGTGTGTGTGTGTGTGTGTGTGTGTGTGTGTGTGTGTGTGTGTGTGTGTGTGTGTGTGTGTGTGTGTGTGTGTGTGTGTGTGTGTGTGTGTGTGTGTGTGTGTGTGTGTGTGTGTGTGTGAGTGTGCATGGCATGCGCGTGGCCTGACACATACTCATAAAACACAGCAGCAGCACAGTGCGAGGTTGTTGTTTTGATGTGTTGCTATGGCCTGTTACTATGACTCAGCGGATTATGATGCACGTCACATACTGTAGTTACTTTGAGATAACGGTGCAGCTGCGCACGCCGCGGTCGGTCCTACTTTAGTACATGATTTATGGCGTGATTATCAGCGCGCCGCTGCAGCTTTACACAAACAATCCCCGTTTTAAAGAGAAACTCAATAGAAAGAAGCTTGAAGTTAGATCCTCTCACTTCTAAGTCTCATTCTTAAATGTCGTAGATAAAAAAGAGCCCCTTTACCTTGATGCAAATAAATAGATAGCGTGCGTGCGAGCGCGCGTCAGTGCGTGCGTGTGTGTTGTAAGCAGCATGTCTATGTGGAAGTCAGCACCCTGCTATTCTAATCACTTAGAATAGTTTCTCACACCTGAACACAGTTTTACTTTGGATTTAATTGTGCTTCATGCTCATGAGTCTTGCCCAAAAGATATTGGTCATCATGTCATAGTCATAGTTTGTATCTTGCAGTGTATGGGAGCTTTTGTTGATAAAATAATCATGCAGTCAGTACTACACAGTAAAATAGTGTTCATTTAAGTCTTGAGAGTGTATGCTATTACCAAATGGACCCGTAAGGGTCTGTCTGAGTTACACTAAATACAAACTGAAGGATTAAAAACCAGTGAGCCTGGTGCTGCATGGGTTGAAAGATGTATAGTATACGTTAAAAACATGTAAAGGGAATGTGATTTGGTGTGTCGCAGTGTTGACAAGGATATGATGTCATTGAGGTCACCCTTTGGTGAGACATACAGTATGCTGTAACTGTATAGCTCCTTATTATACAAACATCATGTTTTATCTTGCTCCCTCTACTTTTAAACCTAGGAGTTTGTCTGTCTGTCTGTCTGTCTGTCGGTCGGTCGGTCGGTCGGTCGGTCGGTCGGTCGGTCTGTCGGTCTGTCGGTCTGTCTGTCTGTCTGTCTGTCTGTCTGTCGTTGCATTGCGTTCTCTGACAGCATAACAAAACGAACCATGATTTACAGCCATCGAACGCAACGCAACGTCGGCAGTGGAGCACGATGCATTGATTAATAAGGGAACATTCCCTGCTTTGACGTTGACGCGATGCCTGATGGCTGCAGTGAAGCCCCGGCGTAATACTAATAATATTTTTTTGTCTCCACTCCTTTGGGGTATTTTTGTCACTGTACTTTTAGTATGTGGAATTTGTCATGTGCGTTTAGTTTACCCATCCAAACTATTAGGAACAGTGGGTGCCATTAATACTGCGCCTGCATGGGAACAGAAGAGGTTAAGTGTCTATGTGTGGGACACTTCCACACATAGACTGGACAGACCAGGAGACCTTCTGATTCCCAGACCCCTCTGTAACCATTCAGATATGGCCGCCCCTCCATGACTTTATATCTGTCTGTCTCTCTCTTAGAGTATATATGAATAGAGACGGCACCCGGAGGAAACCCTGAGGCGCAATGGACATAGTGGTCGAATTTGGTATTGCAGCGCTGGGCCAAGAACATGAACGCGCTGGTCCGTTGACTATCATTGCGCACGTTCATGATGACACGTGAACGCGGTTTCAGTGCAATGGCAGCGCGTTCATGAGTTTGGCCCAATCAATCCCAGAATGCACTCTGTTCCTAACGGGAAGGAGGAGTGAAATCGCCTCATGCGCTTCTGAGCAACTTAATGCAAGTGGATGGAAGGAGAACTCGTGTGCCGTCTCTATTCATATATACTCTAAGGTCTCTCTGTGGTTTGTGAGTCTGTCTCCCTGTCTATGAATTCATAGTTTCTGAAATTAGTTTGCTAATATGAAACTTCTTCAACATCTTCAAATGTCATCTGGCATCACTTGTGAGTCTTAATGGCACTGGCGGAGACATCAAAGCAGACACACAGTGAGGGACAGAGAAAGATAAATACATTTCACTTATTCAGTTAATCCAGAAAACAAGATTGAGTGAAATGAGAGAGAGATAAAGACCTGAAGAAAGAGAAAATGAAACGGAGGGATGAGAAGAGTCAGAACGGAGATATGGACTCCATGTTAAAGATGCACACAATTCAACATTGCTTGTAACGATGATTCTGATTGGACTGCTTTGAACTGGCTATTCTAATTGGATGGCTATGTAAAGCAATAGTGATTTGACTGCTACAGTATGGCTAATGGTAATTCTGAATTGAGAGCTTTTTATTATGTATTCTGATTTGACTGTTTAATAGCCACAATTCTAATTGGACAGCTTTGGATGTTTCTTAATGGCGATTGACTTGTTACACCGATTCCAATCAGAGATTCTGATTGGACACCTTTATGACAGCGACTCCAATTTGAAGTTTGTGAAAGTCATTCGATCAGGGTTGCCAACGAGACCTTGAGGCCCTGTCATATGCTCTCACCACCAAATTAAGAAAACATAATACAAGGGAAACGAAACACTACTAAGCTTTCTTTCAGCATGACCATTTTAGATTAGTTAGTTAGTTTCTTTCTAGACTTTCTAGTCTGTGTCTCATAGGAGGGCTGTGGGCAGTTCAGAAACCGTCCTCCAGTGACATCATCGATGGGGAATACAAGAAACTGCAGGCTTTCTAGTCCTGAAAAGTTGCAATGCGAAAATGGAAGATCTCCGTAAAACCAAAATGTTGAATTGTGGGTTTGAGCTCACATGCCCTTTTGATGTAAATCAAAAGGGGGGGTAACTACCTGTCAGTGGGGAGTGTTGGCTGGGAGGAGGAGTAGGACTAAGGCCCTATACGTCCTCTCTGGGGGGGGGGGTTAACTACCTGTCAGTGGGGAGTGTTGGCTGGGAGGAGGAGTAGGACTAAGGCCCTATACGTCCTCTCTGGGGGGGGGGGGGGGGGGGGGGGTAACTACCTGTCAGTGGGGAGTGTTGGCTGGGAGGAGGAGTAGGACTAAGGCCCTATACGTCCTCTCTGGGGGGGGGGGGGGGGGGGGGTAACTACCTGTCAGTGGGGAGTGTTGGCTGGGAGGAGGAGTAGGACTAAGGCCCTATACGTCCTATCTGTTATCTATTAAAATGAATAATAACCCAGCCAACTTAAGTTGTTTGACCTTGGCTGCAGCTTAGTGCTGTAGTGAAGTATAGTGTGCGTGTCTTAATTATGTTTGTATGTCAATGTGTTTTGTATGGTTGAGTGCACGTGCAAGTTGGTGCAACACACAATGCATATTTTCCTTCCCCCATCTTTCCTCTGTTTGTGTTATTACATAAATTAACGCCCGACTCGCTCACACTACAGCGCCACACGGAAGCATCAAAAGTAGCAGATCCACAACGCGACGCGTTTCGAGCTTGTAGAGCTGCTACTTTTGCTACCAATTGAATTTGAATCCTGAAAAGTATATGAGGTTTCCACCCGACAGAGACCATAGTTTTAACACAGTACACTCGTGGGAAACGAGAGGCTCCGTGACTCCAACTGAGTCATGTCATGAACATCATGGACACATGACTCCGTGCAGTTTCTGTACTTCTGCTTTCCCCCGCGCGGCAAACAGCATGTGGAATGCTTCTCTGAGAGAGCTGATGCTGAACCTCAACTCAGCACAGGTTATACATGTTAGGAATGTGTAGTGTGTGCACCACATGGGGACACACAGGGAGTATATAGTTTGGGGGTCCTTGCACGGGGAGACCTTGACGCGGAGCCTGGAGGACCAAACCGGGGACCCCGAGATTCCCAGACGGCCTGAACCACCGCCACACCTGTTCTAGTTCATGTGAGGCTGCAGGGTGCTTTTCTTTTTTTTAAAGTTTCGTAATGTTTCACCACTTTTCACTGTAATTTCCCTTCTCTCTTTTGTGCGTGCGTGTGCTTGTCTGTGTGCGTGTGCGCAGGACATCTGTGAGGACATCTCTGACCATGTGGAACAGATCCACGCTCTGTTGGAGACGGAGTTCTCCCTGAAGCTGCTGTCCTACTCTGTCAACATCATAGTAGACATCAGGTAGGTCTGTCAACATCATAGTAGACATCAGGTAGATCTCTGTCAACATCATAGTAGACATCAGGTAGATCTCTGTCAACATCATAGTAGACATCATGTAGGTCTCTGTCAACATCATAGTAGACATCAGGTAGGTCTCTGTCAACATCATAGTAGACATCAGGTAGATCTCTGTCAACATCATAGTAGACATCATGTAGGTCTCTGTCAACATCATAGTAGACATCATGTAGGTCTCTGTCAACATCATAGTAGACATCAGGTAGGTCTCTGTCAACATCATAGTAGACATCAGGTAGATCTCTGTCAACATCATAGTAGACATCAGGTAGATCTGTCAACATCATAGTAGACATCATGTAGGTCTCTGTCAACATCATAGTAGACATCAGGTAGGTCTCTGTCAGATCAGGTATAAATTAGGCACGTATTCAGTTGGGGACTGCCCATTCAGTTAACCTCTGAGATGGTATAGCTCGCTCTATAGATAGAAAAAAAGTATTTGCTTGGGTGGACTATCCCTTTAAGGGGAGATAACCAGAAGGGGGCGGTAATACAACCAATAAACTCCTACACCGGGTTCATAGACTCCACGAAGAAGAAGAAGAAGAACTACTACTACTAATGCCTGACTGTACCTGGTTACAGGACTGTGCAGCTGAGAGTGTCTGTTTGACTGTAATGCTTACAGGACTGTACAGCTGTTGTGGCACCAGCGGAGAGTGTCTGTTTGACTGTAATGCTTACAGGACTGTACAGCTGCTGTGGCACCAGCTGAGAGTGTCTGTTTGACTGTAATCATGGTTCCAGGACTGTGCAGATGTTGTGGCACCAGCTGAGAGTGTCTGTTTTACTGTAATGCTTACAGGACTGTGCAGCTGTTGTGGCACCAGCTGAGAGTGTCTGTCCTGGTGCTGAAGGAGAGACTCCTACAGGGACTGCAGGACACCAACGGAAACTACACCAGACAGACTGACATACTGCAGGCCTTCAGCCACGACCACCATCAACAGGTACGCACACAGACACACATGTGCAGGCATGCGCTCACATACATGCAAGTACACACACAGGCAAGCAGACACGCACACATAGGCATACGCACGCATGCACGTGTGCCGCACACACACACACACACACACACACACACACACACACACACACACACACACACACACACACACACACACACACACACACACACACACACACACACACACATGACCTCTGATTGTTTTACATTTTTTATCCCTCCCTCTCCCTCTCCCATTTGTATATGTATAATGTATATCGCCATGCCTTATTCCCTCTCTCTAACCCTCTCTATCTCCTCTTTCTCGCCAGACTCGTCTGGACGCTCTGACGGAGGTGGACGACTGTGGCCAGCTGACCATCCGTTGCAGCCAGGACTACTTCTCCCTGGACTGTGGCATCACAGCCTTTGAGCTCAGCGACTACAGCCCCAGTGACGAGCCCTGCAGCGACAGGGGAACGCAGCCAGCAGGCCTCTCCCTGGAGGCCGGCCTGGGGGAGCCAGAGGAGCAGGGGTCACTGCCAGAGCAAGGCCAGCAGCAGTGTCCAGGCCCAGGGTTCGATCTGGGAGAGGACAGGCTCCATCCGCACGGAGAGCTCCCTGAGCTCGTCCAGAACCTGGATCCACTCACCACCACCTCCACCGCAACCGACTCATTGAACCAATCCCAGACTTCACTGACCCTGCCTGCGATGCAATGCGGCGGGTCTGACCGCGCCGAGGGCTCCCTGTCGAAGCGGCCCCTGCAGGGAGGAGGGACTGTGAGCAGCGACGTTTCGCCCACGCAGCCCTCGCTGCCCAAAAGGGCCGCCGTGTTCTCAGACCGGGGATTAACGGCCGCGGTCGGAGCCGACGCGGGCCGGCGGCGACCCGGGAGAGGCAGCCCGGCCTCAGGGCTCCAGCTTCAGGCCGAGCTGAGCCGCAGCTCCCCTTCTCTGCTGGACGCTCCGGACCGCTCCCGGTTCTGGTTGGAGTTGGACTCTATGTACCCGGAGAACGTCTCGCAGTCCTACGAGAGCCTGCAGGTTTGGTGTTTGACATGGCTTACAAATGGCAGTTTATATGCAACATTAAAGGTCAACAGGTCAAAAACTAGGCTATGTTAGGGAGGGACTAGTGGAGAAGAGATCTGTGCTTGGTTGTGCTCGATGTTGCGCTCTGAAAATAGCAGATCTACTAGCTCAAAATGTGTCACGCTGCAACGCGTTGCAAGCTTGTAGATCTGTTATTTTTAGCATGCACCGACAAATGCACAAATGCCAAAATCGAACAAAATCTACTGTAGACTTAGTTGACTAAAATCGTATGATATTTATTAGACTAAAACTAGACTGACACTAAAACATTTCAGATGACAACAATATGACTTAACGTGTCATAAATTAAGATTCTTCCAAAAAAACGAAACTCCTGCCTCATCTCGGCAGGTCATGAACGACCGCAACCTCCAGAGCAGCCTCCTGAGCTCCAGAGAAACGGCAGGACAGGAGGGTAACACCACCAGGGCACCTCACCCAGCCCAGAGGGGCTCGTCTGGGGCCCGGACCACCACAGAGAGCCCTGAGCCTCTCCAGGCTGACCCGGCTTCTCCTCAGCACCACGTCTCAAGACAAACAGACAAGGCACACGCGTCACAGACACACAAGCACAACAGCGAGGAGGGCTCCTCGGACTCGTCTGTGCCCTCCCCCATGAGGGACGTGTTCCTTTCCTCCGACCAGGAGGCATCTGGGGAAGAGTCGTCGGACCCTCGACCCCCCCACGCCAAGCCTGCTGTCTGGATCGTTAAGCCCCGGGGCCCACAGGTATTTGCTTATTTATTTATTTTGTTTTTTGTCTTTAATTGGTGGGTTGTGGAGATACTGTTTGAGCTTTTTCAGCTATTTTAATTTATTGTATTATTAAATGTGCCAGTGATTTCTTTGTATATCTAAGTTATTTGTCATATCTGCCCTGTGCAATTTGTGATTACGAAGCCTAAAAGGCAAACAGAAATACAAATTGAAACGTTCCAATTATTTGTGTGACGATCATCAACTGAAATGTGTAATGGTGCCCTACTTCTGTCCTCTCCCTCTCCTCTCACCATGTTCTCCAGGATGGGAGCCAGCTGTCGACTCAGGCCAGCCCAGACAGAGAACACTGGTATGGGTCGGAGGAGTTCCTGGCGCTCCCTGCCCAGCTCCGCAAGACAGAGATGCTGGCCATGAAACTGGAGAGCCTGGCTCAGGCCATGCCGCTGGTTAGTGGAGAGATCACATCACTGGCGGGGGGTTTCCTCTCCCGGGTTTATCTTGGAATGACCATTTAAAGCACGTCCATCGCCCTGCCGGTCAGATTCAATCACACCAACAAGGCCATTCACTCTTTATTCTTTTGTCGTTGAAATGGGAGTTTGCATATCTGGTTTCAGCTAGTATGCAAATCCTCATAAGTTACACTGAACATTTTTTGCGGGTAAAAAAAAAAAGACGTAACATTATATCATCTCTGTCGGATAGAAACCTCATTATGTCCAAAACTGTTACTTTTCAGGATTCAAATTTACAAGCTCAGAATGTGTCACTTCGTGGCTGCGTATTTGTATAACTTGCATAACTGCTACTTTTGATACTTTTGTGTAATTTACAATATTACAGTAAAAAAACAAGCAAAAAACATATAAAAAGATACAATACTCAATCATTTACACTATGGGCTCTATCTTGCTTATCCTTATCCCTAAACATATTTGCCATTTTTTACTTTTTTTAAATTCTACATCGACACATTGAGAGCTTGTAGATCAGCTATTTTAACTATTTTATTTAAAATGGCAAATAAGTTTATGGGTAAGGGTTATAATGTGTAATTGTGTATGTCTTCATCTCTCCCAAATGTCAATAACGTCCTTGACACCTACTTCTCTCTCTCTCTCTCTCTCTCTCTCTCTCTCTCTCCACCCGTCCATCCAGAGGTCTGTTGGAGGTGGTATCATGCAGGACTCTGTACAGCAGGACGTGGATGACTGGGACCTGACAGAGCTCAACCCTGAGTGGGAGGACATGTCCTCTCCTCTTCCTCACCTGGTGAGTGTCCTCTCCTCTTCCTCACCCTGAGTGTCCTCTCCTCTTCCTCACCTGGTGAGTGTCCTCTCCTCTTCCTCACCTGGTGAGTGTCCTCTCCTCTTCCTCACCCTGAGTGTCCTCTCCTCTTCCTCACCTGGTGAGTGTCCTCTCCTCTTCCTCACCTGGTGAGTGTCCTCTCCTCTTCCTCACCCTGAGTGTCCTCTCCTCTTCCTCACCTGGTGAGTGTCCTCTCCTCTTCCTCACCTGGTGAGTGTCCTCTCCTCTTCCTCACCTGGTGAGTGTCCTCTCCTCTTCCTCACCTGGTGAGTGTCCTCTCCTCTTCCTCACCTGGTGAGTGTCCTCTCCTCTTCCTCACCTGGTGAGTGTCCTCTCCTCTTCCTCACCTGGTGAGTGTCCTGCTTTGCTAAATAATAGAGACGGTACCGGAATTCCCCTCCCATCCTCTTGCATGGAGCTCACCCAGCGCATGAGTCATTTTCACCCCTTCTTCCGGCTTGGAAAAGTGGTGGGCTCCGCCCATTTTGGGCCTATCTACGTCATAGAATGGGCCAGAGCCATCTAATAGAAGAGTTGCGATATATTGAGGGGACAGAAAACAGCCCGGTCACGTGGTTCATGTACATGGTTCATGTTCATGTACCCATAGACTCCAATGCATTCCGTAAACTTCCGGTTATCCCCATGCTCAATAGAAGTCTATGTAGAAGAGCCGCCATTGGACTAGCCCCATGAAGTGAATGGAGCTTGCATAACTCTATGGCTCTGGAATGGCAAGGACTATCTAAAGAGGACGGAGGAAGACCGTATGGTGGACTCCATGTTGCTCCCTGGAAGGAAAGAAACATGTGCAGTTGAGACCAGGAAGTTGTACATGACCACATTTGGGCATGTACTCTTTTAGTCCTTGCTTCCGTGCTGCTTCCCTACTTCCTTCACAGGTGTTACCGATGGCACTAATTAAGGCTCTGTTCCATTTAGTGTGCAGTGGTTCTCAACGTTTTTAATTTCAAGGACCCCATAACTCTGAGAGTGTACAAATGGAACCAAATGGACCCGTCCGTATTTACAGACCTGTACAGGGCCATTTGAAAAACACTCAAGGACACTTTGAGACCAACTAGTGTATCAGAGTGATTCCAGTGAGCCAACACGCACAATTTACAATTTAGGCATTTAGCAGACGCTCTTAATCCAGAGCGACTTACATTAAGCAAGAACAAAAAGCATGGGAATACATCACATATATAAAAAGCATGTATCAAGCTAAGAACGTAACTAGAACATATCTATATATTGACACTATACATATAAGCTATACATATATATTATACTATGCTGTACTGTTATTGTGCTGTCTACATGACATGCTATAAGTCTGTTTCAAATGCTATCTAAGTCTAAAAAGTGCTGTCTAAGGGGGTAGGGTAAGTGCTATGGGCCATGGTGGAGTCTGAAAAGGTGGGTTTTCAAACTACGGCGGAAGATCGGGAGTGATGCTGCAGTTCTGATTGCAACGGGAAGTGCATTCCACAGTTTTGGGGCCAGAAGGGAGAAGTGTTTGGGACGTGTGGAGCGTTGTCCTGGCGTTTTTAGTGAGGGTACTTCCAGCTTCCCTGCGTTGGCTGATCTGAGTGCGCGGGAGGGTTTGTAGGGTTCAATCATGCTTGCAAGATATGGGGGAGCCATACCTTTGGTTGCTTTAAATGCCAGCATCAGAGTTTTGTATTCTGTGCGGGCAGCGGCCGGGAGCCAGTGCAGGGAGCGGAGCAGGGGGGAGACATGTGAGAATTTTGGCTGGTTGAAGACCAAGCGAGCTGCGGCATTTTGGATCAGTTGGAGAGGCTTAAGTGCACATGCCGGTAGGCCAGTGAGGAGGGAGTTACAATAGTCAAGTTTTGATGCACAATAGCAGCACCCTGACTCTGTTTGACCAGAATGGAACAGAGCCTTTATTAGTAATAGTATCATCTGTAACACCTGTGAAGGAAGTAGGGAAGCAGCCCGGAAGTAGGAAGAGTTATTCTGTATGCATATAGAGCCCATTGCATTCAATTCAACGGAGCTTTCATGAACGCGCCGGGCCGAAAGCATGTGGACGAGCAACGCGAGTCGTGCGTGCGTGCGTGTGCGTCACGTACGCACCCATAGTGACGTAGTTAGCCCAGTGTCGCTCAAGCAATACCTACGATTGACCAGCATGTCCATTTGGCTTCAATGCTTCCTCTCGGTGGCCCGGCGCTTGTTGGCTCTACATGACTTTAGTTTTTTTTAGATCAGGTTTGTCATCGTTATGCCTTCTATCGTGGCCTTTCTTTCAAATAAACTAAAGCCGCTGTTGGTCCGGGTGGTGTTGCAGTCTATTGTTGCTGTATAACTCGCGTCTCTTCTTGTTAATACAAATACTCAGTGAGATCAGAAAGTATAGCTGCATCAGACAAACATTTATTTCTCCGTCACATAAACGTAAACTTGGTATTGTGCAAAAACAAAAAAGAGCCTGCGTGGTCAACAAACTGTGACGCTTCCCCGTCTGTGTGTCACATTCTATCTCCCAGCAGGGAGTCGCCTGTCTGTCATCAGGTGTCCTGCACCTAAAAATCATTGCTCAAAGGGGAGGGGAAACCTCTATTCAACCCATCAAATTATTAGCATAATTAAATAATCAAGAAAGTATACAATTCGTAAAGCAGGCATGAGAATAAATGCAAATAATCATGAATATAAAATGGCTCTAACACACTTCTTACGTCACCAGCTCCCCTTAAACCGAAACCGCTTCCTGGTCGGCCGCCTAAGCCCCACCTCCTCCAGCGACGTGGCGCCCTCATTGGACGAGAGCATCGAGTCCGGCCCGCTGAGCGACCTGCTGTCCGAGGACGACGAGGGCCGGAGCTCCTCCGGCGCGGACCGAGGCCGGGGGGCGGGGCACCATATCATGCGCATGCGGTTCTGCACGGCGCCTCCCGTGGACGGACGGGGAACTGCATCTCTGATTCAACAGCTACTAGAGGACATGCAGCAGCGGGACAGAGACCCTGACATCTGGAAGAAGATAGAGGTAGGGAGAGTTTATTTTTCTTGTACTTTTTCTTGTTTTCTGAAAAACACATGTTTCTATGTCTGTCATTTCATGTCATTGGCCCCGGACTCCAATCTCAAAATATGTAGTTCCAGGGACCCTCCCCAGAAGCAAAGATCTGAGTTAAAAACGTTCACTCTGAAAGAATATATATTCCAAATTTGCACCACATTTTCACGATTTAAAAAAAATAGCAGACCTACAAGCTCGTAGCGCGGCACTCAGTGCCACGCTATGAGCTTGTAGATCTGCTATTTTTCAATAGCTAAAGTATAACACAATGCTTAAAACACCAAAAGGGGTTCCCGCCCAGAATGGGTTAATCAAACATACATGTAAATGAAAAGACTGACAATAAACAAAACAAAACAAGACAATATACGTACAATACACACAAGGGGAGATATCTGCCTCTCTTCTCTATTGATGACCATAATACATAAGTACCTCAAACAGGTGCATCTGCTTCTACAGGTCCCTTTGCTCCCATTGGTTGCGGTCGCTTGGCTGGACAAAAATCCTCTCTCTTCATCCACTAACATTGGAAAAAAAAAAGAAAAGAAAATGAAAACAATCCACATGTTTCAGTTATGGTTTATCAATTAATGTAATCTCGGCCTCGGGTAAAAGCAACATCTCCAGTGCAGTATAGTGTCTGGGCATGCAGTAAGTTGTTTTTCCTCAAAAAGCAGGATATAATAGTGTTTCAATGTTTTAAAAGCATAAACAAGCCAGAATGATTGAGGATCCTGCTGGTTGCTAGGTCAGGGACCAACCATAAGGTAGACAATGGCTCAGTAAATTGTATAAAATGTACACTACATTTACTCTTAATCTAAAGTATATAA
>NC_136799.1:14627793-14630293 GCF_951216825.1 Electrona antarctica | reverse complement strand
ATATCCTTTTCATATCAATGCTTTACTGTGTTAAAATGTTTACATTTTCACCCCAAAATTCAACAGTTTAAAATATTGAAAATAACAGATCTACAAGCTCACAACGCATCCTCAGTGTGTTTTTTTCCCACTATATTTTTAAATAGGTCATTCAGCGGTGCCTTTTCCCTTCCTAAAAAAATAAACAATAATACAAATAGGCTATACCCAAATTAAGTGCAGATACTCCAAAAGTACAGTACTCATGCAAATGTATATTTGCACATTTTTATGTCTTTAATTAAATGTTCTGATGAATTGAAAATGGAGGATCCTCATGTAAACGGGTCTTAGTGCTTTTTCTGGTTTTAGGTTTCATTGGTTTTAACTTTTATCTTAGTAGCAGATTTTGTATTGACCTGTACTTTCCTTGAACTGTACCCATTCTGCAAACTGTTAATACAACTTTCATTCAATCAATCAATCAATCAATCAATCAATCAATCAATTGTCTGCGTACCTCCACACACACAGCTGGGACACGCACAGCAGAGAGTGACAAAGTCTTTAATTAAAACCACAATGCATGCGCACAGACTATAGTGAACACACTGCAACTTACATGTCATTAAATAAGGCACAGTATGTAACTTTGCCTGCAGTGTTTTGCATAACAAAACAATAAATAGGTGTTTTACCAATCATTTCCCTCCATACCAGCAGTTCTATCAGCCACTGGACTAGTGTGGTAGTGTTTACTGGTATAGAGGAACATGATTGGTAAAAAATACATAGTCTTTTATGTAAGCGCGGGGCAAAGTTATATAATAATACTGCTTTTAACAGCAATCAGTCGCCACAACTGATTTCAGTCATTTGGATTCTGGAGATGGCAGCATTTCTTCTCTTTAAGCACAAGCGAACAAGCCAAAGTAGCCTGCCCTGTTCTACAAGCTTGACGCATTGAGAGCTTGTAGAACAGGCTACCTTCGCTTATTTTAAGATTAGAGCATTTCAAGTGGTCAAACTAGCATTGTGTGCAGAAGCATCTTCCGTAAAACCCTAATGGTCTCAGATATTTCATATAAAAGCAAACGTTAAAAAGCCTCAGTCTGTGATTCCTTCACCTGATTGGCTGTATGTAACGATAGGAACAATATTACTAAAACATCATCATTTTATTTACATATTGTGTTAATTGTTTAGGAAACAGCGCTAGTTTGGGGGGCACACTGTCTCAGTCATGAGATTTTATTTAGCTTTAATCCATGAAACCTATATATATATATATTGCAATGAGTCCCCCAGGGATCTATACAAGGCCCCCCCCCCCCCCCCCCCCCCCTCTACACCAGAGCTGTTCCCCGACAATAGCGTTCTTGTTGATCTGCTATTTTTTTCTATTCCATTTCTGTATATTGTATCTTCGTTGAGAAACGGACCAAAGAAAATGACAATTATTCTTCAGTCCAGGACTCCAGTGGTATGCAGCAGAACAGAGTGTTGTTACTGTCACAGCCACCAGATGGCAGTAGCTCTCCACCCCAAAACGACCTGCACACCCTCTGTCTGTCTGTCTGTCTGTCTGTCTGTCTGTCTGTCTGTCTGTCTGTCTGTCTGTCTGTCTGTCTGTCTGTCTGTCTGTCTGTCTGTCTTTCCTCGAGTGTCTGTATCTGTATTTCTTTTCGTTGTGTCTGTCCATCCATCCTTGTTTATCTTTAGTGTTATTGCTCTCTCGTCTTCTCTCGTCCTTTTATCTCTCTATCATCACGTATTCTCTCTCTCCCTCTCTCCCTCTCTCCCTCTCTCTCTCTCTCTCTCTTTCTCTCTCTCTCTCTCTCTCTCTCTCTGCCTCCCTCCATGTACAGTATCTAGTTGATGTTTGGACCAGAGGGAATTAATCTGACCTGTGACCTTTAGACACACAGAGGTCAATGCCACTGAACTGTTCTCTTGTCACGTTGCATGAGGCCCCTCTCCTCTCCTCTCCTCTCCTCTCCTCTCCTCTCCTCTCCTCTCCTCTCCTCTCGTTTATTTTAACTATAGCCAGTGAACTGCTCTTCCCCTGTCCTGTGGTGTTGGGAGACTTGTGTGGGTTTTATATTGTACCATGCTGTATTTTCACACGTGTTGCTGTCATTATTAAAGTGCTTTTCTCTCTGCCTTGCAGTGTTTTGTGTGTGAGCTGGACGAGTTCATCCGCTGGCTACAGGAGGCCGTCTACACTACGGACAACTGGAGACCTCCCAAACCTGACCTGGACAGTCTCGCCAAATACCTGGAGATCCACCTGGTGAGAGACGCATCACGCACGCACGCACGCACGCACGCACGCACGCACGCACGCACGCACGCACGCACGCACGCACGCACGCACACACGCACACACGTGCACACACATGCACGCACGCGCACACACACGCACACACACATGCGTATAAGTACAAGCACACATGCACAGAACAGCAGGTTTGTACTGTGCGCACCATCCATGGGCTGTTATGGTACATGGTGTTGTGGT
>NC_136799.1:14617793-14622793 GCF_951216825.1 Electrona antarctica | reverse complement strand
ATGCCCCAATGTCACGGGTGTAGTAATCAAAATTATTCATTTTTATAACAGCCAAGGGACAGCAATTTGACAATTTGACAATAATATTGGACTCTGCCCATACTCTGCCGCACTGAGGTTCAGCACAGGGGCCTGCACTCAAACGTGTCTTTCAATTATGTGCAGAAACTGTACTATTAATAAATGGGAAAGAGAAGCCAGTGGCAGAGTTGGATGACCCAGACTGCATGGCTTCATGATCGTGCATTTTTTGGTGAACATAAGAGAGCACTTTAAATGTGCTTATGCTGCGATAAAGTTGTTACAGACGGTGCTTGATTTGGGCCAGTGCTCAGTGCTAACAGAGCATACCAGTTCCTCAGATTTTACCCACTTGACGTTATCCTTATTCACTTATAATTGCTAATATACCGCCTCTCACGATAGTGAAATCTACGTAGGTATGCATGTTTGGAATTATTGTACAATGGTTCCTCCAGGGCTTTCAAAGACTGCCCACCTTTTTCTGTGGCCACCTTTAAGGAGGCATTATGGATTTAAGCTGTCACCAGCTGTGCTGGAAGTTGGTTATACTGTGATCAGCTGCATAAGGCCATAACACGTCACTGCATAAGTACGTGGCTGGGGAGCATTAACCAATGGAGAAGCATTATGCACACATTCAATTGGAAAGAGAGGAAAAGGAGAATAATAATGATAATAATAAGTGATCTTCAAAACATGTATTTTATTTTAAAATTGTAACAAAAGATTGTGAACTACAAGCTTACAACATGTCACCCTTCATTGTTTCCTGAGTTTATAGATTAGCTATGTTTTGCTATTTTCATCCTTTTTAGGCTTGAGGGGGGTTGCAGCCAGAGGGCAATGGGGTTAGGGCATATATATTTGGGAAAGGAAAAGTTTGGCTAATTGCTACACCCTGGTAAACTAACGCTTGGAGTAAACCAGTGGTTCTCATGCGGTCCAGGTCTTCGTGGGGTTCCAGGGGATCTTCCCTATTTTCAAACGGGGGTCCGCACGGCCAAATACATATGAATTTGGGGTTCCTCGACATTAAAACGTTTGAGAACCACATGGATTAAACTATACGCGAGTAATCTTTGTGTATATATCTTGGATCTACTTTATCCATGACTTGTCCTATTGGTGACATGTTGTCACTGTATGTATGAAGCACTGGTGCACTATATGTTTAACTGGGTGGTATATTGTTCACTGGCGGGTTTTGATGGTGGTACGTGTTTTTATATGAGGGAGATGGATCAGTACACATCAGCACAGTCTGACAAGACGCTTAGTCATGTGGGTGACATGAAGTCCATACTCACTAGGGTTAATGCAGGATCTATGAAGTGTGTGTGTGTGTGTGTGTGTGTGTGTGTGTGTGTGTGTGTGTGTGTGTGTGTGTGTGTGTGTGTGTGTGTGTGTGTGTGTGTGTGTGTGTGTGTGTGTGTGTGTGTGTGTGTGTGTGTGTGTGTGTGCACACGTAAATATTGGTGCTGTGGCGTCTTGACCTTGTCATCTCTGACTGATCTCATTTCTCTGTCTATTTGTCACTGTACAATGAACACACACACAGGCGTGCGCGCCCCCAGTGGAGCCTTGTGTGTGTGTGTGTGTGTGTGTGTGCGCGCGCACGTGCATAAGAGAGAGGACTGGCGGACAGGGAGAGGAGCGGATTGTGTGTGTGCATGCATGTGTGTGTGAGTGCACGCGGGTGTGTGTATTTGCAGGTGCGGGTGTGTGTTGTGAGAGGAATATTGAGTTGACACCACAATTGATCACACGGCGTGGACGCCATCATTGATCCAGGATTATACCACTCCCATGCCTTTAATGGCAACTGACCCCCTTTTAACACGTTCAGGGAACAGGAAGCCCATTGAAAAATAGCAGATCTACAACTATGAGCTTGCAGATCTGCTATTTTCTTTTTTTATTGTGAAAATGTGGCGCAAATCTCTGAATATATATATATTCTTTCAGAGCGAACGTTTTTAACTCAAATCTTTGCTTCTGGGGTGTGGTCCCTGGAACAACATATTTTCAGATGGGGGTCGACTGACTATAGAAACATGGGTGTTTCAGAAAACTGTCAGGATTTAGGAGGCATTTGTATAGCATTGGCGTCAGGTCTAAACGGGTTAAAGAGAACAAACACACAGTGCAAAACCTCAGCGATGCTGTGTCTCCTTTGTGTTCCAGTACGTGAGACGACCACAGCCACGCAGTCTAGCTATGGCACCATGATTGTGAAAAGCTCATGTCACCATTATTGTGGCCAGAAAGGATCGTGATTAACGATACTCATTGTGTCCAAAAGTGTTACTTTTCATTCAAATTCGGGGCATCAAGAGTAGCAGATCGACTAGCTCGAAACGCACCGCCAGTGCTACTTTCGATGCTTTTGTGTGACGCTGTAGTATTTATGTGCAGTTATGCTTTAAACTCTTAGCCAGCGCCGTTATTCCGATGTCGCGTTGGTCCGACTCGCCCCGTTACCAACCCTATTGCTAACCCTAAGCCACGTTGTCAGACTAATGCGCCGTCAGAATTACGAGCGGATC
This sequence comes from Electrona antarctica, assembly GCF_951216825.1. NCBI lineage: Eukaryota > Metazoa > Chordata > Actinopteri > Myctophiformes > Myctophidae > Electrona > Electrona antarctica. The sequence continues at coordinate 14,620,223 of NC_136799.1, read as the reverse complement.
CCCCACGTAAGACTGCACTCACACATGCACCAAGACGACACAGTACACCATTCTATTTTCTATACTTTTCTATTCTCTTCAATTTTTGCACAACATCGCAGACCATCTGGACACACACACACACACACACACACACACACACACACACACACACACACACACACACACACACACACACACACACACACACACACACACACACACACACACACACGGCTCCACTGGGGGCAAGTAAGTGTGCACGTACGTGTGTGTGCTTGTGTGTGTGTTTCACAGCATGCTGTCAGAAGCTGTTATGGCTTTAGCCCAGTGCACCTTGAGAGGCCTACACACACACACACACACACACACACACACACACACACACACACACACACACACACACACACACACACACTTGTGCTGTCCAGATCTGACCAGGTTGTAATAGTGTGGAACATTCCATAGAGAGAGAGAGAGAGAGAGAGAGAGAGAGAGAGAGAGAGAGAGAGAGAGAGAGAGAGAGAGAGAGAGAGAGAGAGAGAGAGAGAGAGAGAGAGAGAGAGAGAGAGAGAGAGAGAGAGAGAGAGAGAGAGAGAGAGAGAGAGAGAGAGAGAGAGAGAGAGAGAGAGAGAGAGAGAGAGAGAGAGAGAGAGAGAGAGAGAGAGAGAGAGATGCACACAGGTATAGAGAGCAGTAAAGATAGAGATAGAGATAGATAGGTACAGGGAGAACAGCAGGAGGGACCTTTCTCTTTATCTCTCTTTCTCTTCTCTCTGTTTCCCCGTCACCAATTCCTCATAATATCTCCAGTCTCCACGCTGTTTATTATCAAAGATCTAGTTTTAGAGAGAGAGAGAGAGAGCGAGGTCTATTATCAGAATCAATCCAGTGGAAGGTTGTTCCGGAGAACTGGAGAAGCAAAGAGGGATGGATAGATGGCAAATATAGAACAGATGAACTGGACTGGAGGCGTGTAATATTCTGAGTCAAACTGTCATGCTTTAAGACCGATAGTGAATGTACGGTAATGACCATGACATTTATACCAACTCAGAATCCGGGCGGTTTGACTTCACATCCCTGGCTCTCAGAGTGCCAGTCTGGAACTCCAGAGGGCCCTTTTTTTGACGGCGCAACTTTGTGCCAAGGCGCTATATATATATATATATATATATATATATATATATATATATATAGGTCTTAAGTTTTGCAGTGGGAGGTGTGGCCAGCGCAATATTGCTATTTATTTACACACCGCTAAAATGGCCTCATGACATCTGTGGTAGCTTGACATATCAGTTACTATATTCACCTGCAACCATGAGCCATTGTTTGTGACTGTTTGTGTGTGTGTTAACAAAGTGTGTGTGTGCGTGTGCGCGTGTGTGTGTTCCAGGGTTTTAAGCTGAACGTGGACGCTCACAGCTGTCTGAAGGACAGAGTGTTGAAGGAGGGACGAGAACTGCTCTCTGAAATCACGTCTAACAAGTCAGGTAATGCTCGCTTCAGGATACCTTTTTTTCACAGACGAAAACTAAGCTATGGTGATAATTTCATCACAACACATAATAAATGGACTAAAATGTTAGGGAGGGACTAGTTGAGAAGAGATCCAGTAGAACTAAAAGACAAGTTATTTACAGGAAATCTACAAGCTCACAGTCCTTGTGAGCTTGTAGATTTCCTGTAAAATCTGCCATTACGACGCCATCAAGGCCTGCCAAAAAACAATATCTTTGTTTGCCAAAATGAACTGTAGGTTTAGTTATTCAAAAGACTAAATCAAAACTAAATCAAAATGTACTGTCAAAATCAACACTGACTCGCTTCATGGAACACCCCAAGAAAAGGCTGCGGCAAACGCAGTGAGGATGTTGCAAGCGGGCTCCGCAAATAAAACTGTCAAACACTAAGATGTTAATGATAACATAATATCATGGATATTAAAATGTGATGCCAATACATAAGAACATAAGGTATACTGCGTTAGTTCCATGGATCCAAGTCGGAACGCAATCCATGCTCTGAAAATGTGGTCAGATGATGGGTCCCTGATCCAATAAAGGTTGAGAACCACTGATTTTTATGTTTTTTTTGTGAGGGTACCTATACCCTAGGGGACACGGGGAGAACATGCAAACTCCACACAGAAAGGCCCTTTCGCCAACCGCCTCGGGTATGGGCACTGATGACGCGGAGGAGAGAACAAGCCCCCAGCACCCACCCATAGAGTATTAAAAGGATAGAGACTGAACCGGAGCGATAGCCCCGCCCTCCCGCTATTCATTTCAGTGGAAGTTGCTCAGTGGCGTTTTGAAGCACCCGGAAGAACCGTCTACCGAAGTGCAAACGGACGCTCAATGTTAAAGCCCAGCTGCACGGGGTTTCCTATAGGGGTGTGCTGAAATATCGATATTGCGATATATATCGATACGTCCTCCCGCAATA
>NC_136799.1:14607793-14612793 GCF_951216825.1 Electrona antarctica | reverse complement strand
TGTTTTGCTGGTTTTGAATTTGAATGGTGAAAAGAACCAGTTTTGGACATGGAGGTTTCCACCTGAGGTGAATCGATGAATGGATGAATGAATGAATGGTTTATTTCCGGTCTGATAATTTACAGTGAACTATAGACAAAACACATTGTCTACACATACAACAACATAGAATCATCATCCTAAATGTACAGTATAACTGACTCACACACATTCAGTCCACATTCAGTGACCGAAATAAAGGAATAGGCTGAAGCACGACAAAGCAGTCTTTAGTCTATTCTTTGCCGTTTGTTGTCCATTGTTAATGGCTTTTCACTCGGGAAGCGTCTCAACACCCGCATGCGTTCTGGCAGTGCACTTGTCATGTGAATACACGGGCAGACAATCCCTCCACGATCTGGATCGCCTGGTGTCGCCACCACTTATATTTGCCTGTGCCGTTACGTCCATTTTGGTGACATTCGTAGTTCGTACACACTCAGTTACAAATGGATAGATTACCACCGAACATTTTACGGTGGTGAACTGATTGCTGCTATTTATTTTTATTTATTTATTTTAATGGAGGGCTACAGAGTTCAAGACTGGTGAAGACCGAAGACAGAGTTGTTAGAAGTGTCCTTTGATCCAAAAAGGGGTGAAATTATATATAATCAAAAGAAAATTAGTCTAAGGCACTCTTCAAAATGTTAAAACGCTTAAATAAAAAAACTAGTTAATTGAAAAGGTAAAATAAATCTTGACAAGCCCTGCTAAACATCATGGTCTGCTAATACGTGCACACACTTACACTTACATGCACACTTACATGCACACTTACATGCACACGCGCGCGCACGCACGCACGCACGCACGCACGCACGCACATGCACACATGCAGGCATGCACAGTGTGTGTTGGAGCATTCCAAGTTAAACGCTTAAAGTAAAAAACTAAATAAAAGTGTGTGAGGTCGTTCACATTAAATGGTCTATTAGTAACTGGCCCACAGTATATCCAGCAGAGAAAAGCTGCAGTCGTTGTGTTGTAAAATCACTGAGCGTGGCTTTAGTTACTGTTCATTATCTGCTCCGGTCTTTAATGACAATCAGATGCATGGCCTAATTATAAACACACACACACACACACACACACACACACACACACACACACACACACACACACTCACGCGTGCGCACAGTATACAGACAAGCCGCAGACAAACACACAACGCCCTTGGCTGACCTTGCGTCATGGTGTGTGTGTGTGTGTGTGTGTGTGTGTGTGTGTGTGTGTGTGACTGTGTGACTGTGTGACTGTGCGTGTGACTGTGCATGTGTGTGTGTGACTGTGCATGTGTGACTGTGTGTGTACGTGTGTGTACGTGTGTTTATGACTCTAAATGGATTTGAAAAGAATGAGCGAGGGCAGAGGTTGAGTAAATACAGTAGGGGTGCTTTGTGTGTGTGACTGTGTGCGCGTGCGTGTACGTGTGTGTGTGCACTTGCACGCGCACACGTGCATGCGCACATGCCTGTGTGTTTGTAAGCAGTATAACTTTGAGTCAAATACAAGGGACCATTTTGCATCCATTTATGGTCACATTATAACGGCGGTAAACATCTCTTATATTGTTAATAAGATGTGGATTCATTTTCCTGATCAAAGTTTGAATCTAGTATCAATAATTCATCTTCTTAATATTCAATTAAAAGCAGAGCTGAATGCTCTGCCAGTTCCAATAATGGTTTCCTTGCACTGTCTGCAGCCGTCAACAACCACACTAAACACTATGTTTATTACCTGAACGCACATGAAGCCCTACAAGTAAATTATGCATCGTATATGATCACTATAGTAATCATATTTACTATAGTGAAAATGTGATATTTCTGACGTATTCCTCTGTATATATTAGACTTTAGTTAATTATTTTTCTGCCAGCTACGTATATATTCGTAACCCTCCTTTACACCATATATGAAGTGGTTTAAAGAAAATCTGATTCTAACATTGGTCCTGTTGCTCCGTGCCTCCGTCACCCCCAGCACCAGCATCTTTGCGCACGGCCCCCACGGCCCCCATTTACCTCCAGTCAAAGTAGGATTTTCAATGCCTCGTATCTCTGAAACTACGAGCGCTGTCCATGGTTTTTCTGATGCATCCGAGGTTCGGCTGTCATTTGTGATTTTTCTACCGCATCGCTCCCGACATGTTAACGTTTCTGGCGAAAGATAAACATCGTAAGCTAACGCTAGTGATAGCCGATTGTTACAATGAAGTTCTCCATGCCGGTAACGCGGAAATGAATCTGCCCGACAACACAGAAAATGTCTGGCATACTGGCGCAGTACTTTCTGTCGCAACTAGGTGGCAGACAAAGTGTTTTAACCCTTTCAGGGCGGGAACCCCTTTTGGTGTTTCAAGCATTATGTTATACTTTAGCTACTGAAAATAGCAGATCTACAAGCTCATATCGTGGCAAGGTCAACAATACGGAGACTGTGGTTTAAGTATAGTTAAATTCATCCGGTATTTGTATAAAGGAATGCTATACATAACATTCACGGGGTGAGTAATCGATAGAAATTAAGTCATTGTTACAGTGTTACTCCTTTAAGTATGTTTTTTCCTGTTAACAGATTAATCGCCCAGGACGAAGTTCTTTGTCCTTTCTATTAGTAACGCCCGACGCTCAGGACGAAGTATTGTCCTAAAGACGAAGTTTATTGATACGAGAACAGATCGCCTGGCTGTAGAGCCCAGGCGCGCCTGCTGGGCTCTCCTCGGTGACGCGCAAGACTGAGACGTCATCAAAAAACTCCCTCCTCTGTTTAGCTGATGAAAACGAAAATCTTAAAACGTTCATAAATCGCGATCTAAATCATCCCGTCTTTTTCTGAAAAAAGATCCTGTGTTAGACGGCGCTCCGCGGTCCAGTCGCTAGTCTCGATAGATTTATTCTTGTCTCCCGTTGTTGTCGATCGATTCTAAAGTGCTGTGGCTATTGTTAGCTGCTACACAACATCATGAACTTCCGGCCGGTCCGTCCGGAAAAGGCGTCCGTGTTTATAAATCGACTGGGCGCATGAATGTAATGGATTAAATAGTTCCGGGCAATTAAAGTGTTAACATTTAATATTATGTTTTGAGATGCTGGTGGCAACACAGACAGACAGACAGACAGACAGACAGACAGACAGACATACGGTCAGACAGGCACGCATGCGCGCGCATGCCCGCACACACACACACACACACACACACACACACACACACACACACACTACGCATAGTAGTAACACGTCGTACAGTGAGTCTGCTATATGTAATGACTTCCATATATGGGCGTATATGCAGACCGTTAATCCCCCAGACACTTCAATTAATCCCTTTAACGCCGTCACCGTGGCAACAACAACAGGTGTGGCTGTGAGGTCATTAATTGGGGCTGGGTCTTAACGAGGCGCAGAGGAGTGATGCTGCGCGTCACTCTGGGGTGATATAGAGAGAGACTGGCTCACACACATACACCCCCGACGCTCGTTAATGTGCGCACGCGTGTATGTCTGTGGAGGTATGTGGATAACTGCGGGTGTATGAGTGTGTGTTTGTGGGGCTGTAAAATGTGCGTATTTCTGTTCCAGCACAAGTGTGTGTGTGTGTGTGTGTGCGTGTGCGTGTGCGTGTGCGTGCGTGTGCGTGCGTGCGTGCGTGCGTGCGTCTCCAGGCGATAATAACACTTTGTTGTTATTGGTGTTAACATATGTTGCTGACGAGGTTGATGCCTGTCCCAGACCCCTCACCCCCCCCCCCCCACCCTTCTCTCTCTCTTACTTTCCTCCTCTTGTATACCTGCAGTATCTGAAAATATATTATGCCAGGAACCACCACAGAAGATTTGTGTTTAAAAAAACAACATTTCAATACTTTCAAGTAAAAGATAAAATATAGCAGTTATGCAAGCTTGTAACCAATATATAAAATATAGATGCATTTGTTAAAAAGATTGTGATGCAGTATTAAAGGGTGTGATGTAAGAGCCAGCAAATCCCGTATATGACAAAAAATTACCAACAATTTACAATTTAGGCATTTAGCAGACGCTCTTAATCCAGACCGATTTACAGTAAGCAAGAACAAAACAGGGTAATACATCAAATACATAAAAATAGTCATCAAGAATCATACGTAAGCTATATAAGAACCTAACGGTGGAATATCTATGAAACTATATGCGTATACACTGTAGAGTGCTATGTCTACATACAATGCTATATAGGCTGTCTAGATAGTTCTATATATTGATGCTGTCTGGTGTATACATCTTTTTATGTCCAAAACCTTTAAGTAGGCCTATTACTATTATAAAAACCCAATTAATAATCGTGAAAATAGACGATGTACAAGCTTGTAGATTTGCTATTTTCTCTACTTTTGTGCATGCGACAGTCCTGTATGATGAAGCAGGGAGTTAATTTGCATTAAAAAAAAACATCAAATGTATGAATAATAATGGAGATCTCCACGCGACAGTGACGACACCCATACATGAAGTGTGTTTCATTGGGACAGAGAGTCCTTCATGTAAATGTCAACTAATATCACACAGAGAGCCAGAGAGATTAGACTGCAGAGCTACAAGCACACCTCTCTGATACGCGCTGATACGGGATAACACAGGAACATGGACACTTGTAGTGTGTGTGTGAGTGTGTGAGTGTGTGAGTGTGTGAGTGTGTGTGTGTGTGTGCGTGTGTGCGCACGCTCTCATGCGTGCAAGTGTTGAGATCTTCTAGTGGTATTTACAAGATGTTGGATCAGTGTCTCGGCATGTCTCTGTAATCTGTGGGGGTAGGGTGGTGTGTGCGCGCGTGTGCGTGTATGTGTGTGATGTACCTGGTTGTGGGGATTTTCAACTGATATTTACAATATGTTGGATTATATGCGTGTGTGCGCGCGTGTGCGTGTGTGGTGGGATGCATTCAGACGAACAGATCAGAGAGACAAAGAGAGGTAGA
>NC_136799.1:14595293-14602793 GCF_951216825.1 Electrona antarctica | reverse complement strand
CTGTAACTCTGAGGGTGTACACATTAGTGATCTGTAACTCTGAGAGTGTACACATTAGTGATCTGTAACTCTGAGGGTGTACACATTAGTGATCTGTAACTCTGAGGGTGTACACATTAGTGATCTGTAACTCTGAGAGTGTACACATTAGTGATCTGTAACTCTGAGGGTGTACACATTAGTGATCTGTAACTCTGAGGGTGTACACATTAGTGATCTGTAACTCTGAGAGTGTACACATTAGTGATCTGTAACTCTGAGGGTGTACACATTAGTGATCTGTAACTCTGAGGGTGTACACATTAGTGATCTGTAACTCTGAGGGTGTACACATTTTGTTCCATTTGTACACAAGTTAAGGGGGTCTTTGTCCAACTACCAAACTACTACAAAAACCTGGAGACTTGACATTCAGTAATTGTGTCTTATATGATCAAAATAGGAACATTATAAGTAATGGCGTATAAAAAAGAAAATCAAACATTTGCCACGGACAAGACCAAATCTTTGCCACGGACACATTTGTCTGTGTACGGACACGTTGATGACCCCTGGTCTTATCATGAATTGAAGTGAGAATAAAAACACAAGGAAGGACATGAGGTATGTAGGGCCCACCATGCAGGGGCATGAGGTATGTAGGGCCCACCATGCAGGGACATGAGGTATGTAGGGCCCACCATGCTGAGACATGAGGTATGTAGGGCCCACCATGCAGGGACATGAGGTATATACTGTAGGGCCCACCATGCAGGGACATGAGGCATATAGGGCCCACCATGCAGGGACATGAGGCATATAGGGCCCACCATGCAGGGACATGAGGCATATAGCGCCCACCATGCAGGGACATGAGGCATATAGGGCCCACCATGCAGGGACATGAGGCATATACTGTAGGGCCCACCATGCAGGGACATGAGGCATATAGGGCCCACCATGCAGGGACATGAGGCATATAGGGCCCACCATGCAGGGACGTGAGGCATATACTGTAGGGCCCACCATGCAGGGACATGAGGCATATACTGTAGGGCCCACCATGCAGGGACATGAGGCATATACTGTAGGGCCCACCATGCAGGGACATGAGGCATATACTGTAGGGCCCACCATGCAGGGACATGAGGCATATAGGGCCCACCATGCAGGGACATGAGGCATGTAGGGCCCACCATGCAGGGACATGAGGCATATAGGGCCCACCATGCAGGGACGTGAGGCATGTAGGGCCCACCATGCAGGGACATGAGGCATATACTGTAGGGCCCACCATGCAGGGACATGAGGCATATACTGTAGGGCCCACCATGCAGGGACATGAGGCATGTAGGGCCCACCATGCAGGGACATGAGGCATATACTGTAGGGCCCACCATGCAGGGACATGAGGCATATACTGTAGGGCCCACCATGCAGGGACATGAGGCATATACTGTAGGGCCCACCATGCAGGGACATGAGGCATATAGGGCCCACCATGCAGGGACATGAGGCATGTAGGGCCCACCATGCAGGGACATGAGGCATATAGGGCCCACCATGCAGGGACGTGAGGCATGTAGGGCCCACCATGCAGGGACATGAGGCATATACTGTAGGGCCCACCATGCAGGGACATGAGGCATATAGGGCCCACCATGCAGGGACATGAGGCATATAGGGCCCACCATGCAGGGACATGAGGCATATACTGTAGGGCCCACCATGCAGGGACATGAGGCATATACTGTAGGGCCCACCATGCAGGGACATGAGGCATGTAGGGCCCACCATGCAGGGACATGAGGCATATAGGGCCCACCATGCAGGGACGTGAGGCATGTAGGGCCCACCATGCAGGGACATGAGGCATATACTGTAGGGCCCACCATGCAGGGACATGAGGCATATACTGTAGGACCCACCATGCAGGGACATGAGGCATATAGGGCCCACCATGCAGGGACATGAGGCATATAGGGCCCACCATGCAGGGACATGAGGCATATAGGGCCCACCATGCAGGGACATGAGGCATATAGGGCCCACCATGCAGGGACATGAGGCATATAGGGCCCACCATGCAGGGACATGAGGCATGTAGGGCCCACCATGCAGGGACATGAGGCATATAGGGCCCACCATGCAGGGACGTGAGGCATGTAGGGCCCACCATGCAGGGACATGAGGCATATACTGTAGGGCCCACCATGCAGGGACATGAGGCATATACTGTAGGGCCCACCATGCAGGGACATGAGGCATGTAGGGCCCACCATGCAGGGACATGAGGCATATAGGGCCCACCATGCAGGGACATGAGGCATGTAGGGCCCACCATGCAGGGACATGAGGCATATAGGGCCCACCATGCAGGGACGTGAGGCATGTAGGGCCCACCATGCAGGGACATGAGGCATATACTGTAGGGCCCACCATGCAGGGACATGAGGCATATAGGGCCCACCATGCAGGGACATGAGGCATATAGGGCCCACCATGCAGGGACATGAGGCATATACTGTAGGGCCCACCATGCAGGGACATGAGGCATATACTGTAGGGCCCACCATGCAGGGACATGAGGCATGTAGGGCCCACCATGCAGGGACATGAGGCATATAGGGCCCACCATGCAGGGACATGAGGCATATAGGGCCCACCATGCAGGGACATGAGGCATATAGGGCCCACCATGCAGGGACATGAGGCATATAGGGCCCACCATGCAGGGACATGAGGCATATAGGGCCCACCATGCAGGGACATGAGGCATATAGGGCCCACCATGCAGGGACGTGAGGCATATAGGGCCCACCATGCAGGGACATGAGGCATATAGGGCCCACCATGTAGGGACATGAGGCATATAGGGCCCACCATGCAGGGACATGAGGCATATAGGGCCCACCATGTAGGGACATGAGGCATATATGGCCCACCGTGTAGGGACATGAGGCATATAGGGCCCACCATGCAGGGACATGAGGCATATAGGGCCCACCATGTAGGGACATGAGGCATATAGGGCCCACCATGTAGGGACATGAGGCATATAGGGCCCACCATGTAGGGACATGAGGCATATAGGGCCCACCATGTAGGGACATGAGGCATATAGGGCCCACCATGTAGGGACATGAGGCATATAGGGCCCACCATGCAGGGACATGAGGCATATAGGGCCCACCATGCAGGGCTGAAGTCCACACTATAGGACAGTGGCATAGGGACCAGTGGTCCTTGAGGGGGTTCCAGGTGGTCCCCGGCTAAATGATAAATAATGGTAACCAAATGGACCCTTATAGATCTTTAACGTAACATTTAGCATAACATTACCACCAAATGGACCCTGAGTTAAACAAGTGTTAAACATCTGCATGTCTTAATTTACAAGAAAAGTCTATAGACAATTAGAGAATGTAGAATAATTGTTATTTTGATCAACGTCCGCCTGTTATCTCTCCTATATCTATGGTATACTGAATCCATGCAGCAACACAGGAATTATAAACAGAACCTTATCCAACAACAACAATATATTGGTTCCCTTCATGGTTCTCTTTCTCTCTCTTCCTCTTAGTCTGCTACTCTCTCTCAGCCAATCCCTCCTTTAGCATTTCTCTCATCCCCCCCCCCCCCCCCCCCTCTCTCTCTCTCTCTCTCTCTCTCTCTCTCTCTCTCTCTCTCTCTCTCTCTCTCTCTCTCTCTCTCAGGACATGGTGAAATACTAGAGTTGTTTATTTTTCATTAAAGAAAGCTGGAACACATTCTCCTCTGATAGAGCCGGATACACACACACACACACACACACACACACACACACACACACACACACACACACACACACACACACACACACACACACACACACACACACAAACACACACATCCAACACGCACACACATATAACACGCACACACATGCACACATATATCACGCACACACATCAATGCACAGAGTTGCTCCCATATGCGCGCGCACGCACGCACGCACGCATGCACGCACGCACGCACGCACGCACGCACGCACGCACGCACGCACGCATATGGTATAATGTGCACGCATATTTAGATGCATGGGCATGAATACAAGCACACGCACGTATGCACACACACAAACATATGCCCAAGTATAAACGCACACATGCCGACCCACACGTACGCGCATGCACGCACACACATCAATGCACAGTTGCTCCCATATGCACACAAACACGCACACACACACACACACACACACACACACACACACACACACACGGTTATATATGTCCACGCATATTTAGATGCATGGGCATGAATACAAACACGCACAAACACGCACGCGCGTGCACACACGCACACACACACATACGCACAAGCACACACACACGCACACATGTGCATGCACACATGCACAGACATTCACTGTCCTTTCAGTGACTTAATTACATTGTGTGTGTGTGTCTCTCTCTCTCTCTCTCTCTCTCTCTCTCTGTGTGCTGCGGGCGATCCAGTGGTCTCAAACCCTCACAATGAAAACCACATTCTCATATCATTCTACTCATTTGTATTCATGTGCCAAAGCACACACTTAATACTCAAACACACACAGATCATCTCTCTCTCCTTCTCTCCATCACTCTTCTGTTGCTTTCCTCTGTTTATTTCTCTCACTCTCACGCTCTCTCCGTCGCTCTACCTCTCTCTCTCTCTACCTCTCTCTCTAACTCTCTCTCCCTCTCCCTCTCCCTCTGTCTCTCTCTCTCTCCCTCTCTCTCTCTCTCTCTCTCTCTCTCTCTCTCTCTCTCTCTCTCTCTCTCTCTTTATCAGTTGCTGATGAAAGATTCTCGATCTTGTTCCTAAATAAAAGACAACAAGTAGCTCTGCAGGCTGTAATTGTTACAGCGGCACTCTGTGTGTGTGCGTGTGCGTGGCTGCGTGCGTGTGTGTGCGTGCGCAATAGTGTATGGATGCTCATTTGTGCATGCATGTACTTATACCTCACCACGTGTACCATACTATACCATCATCTCCCAGTACTTATACTGCACCACGTGACACACCCATGCCCTGCAGCGCCGCTCCTCATGCCGCTGAGTTGGCGGTGCCCGGCATCGAACCCATAACCTTGTGGTCCAAAGGCGAGCGCTCTACCGACTCTCCGTATTAATGCTAACCGGATTCAAAGGGAGACGGAAAGATAGAAAGGGATTAAAGATAGAGAGAGGGAGAAAGAAAGAGAGAGCAATAGATAGCGAGAGATGGGGGGAATAGAGAGAGAGAGAGAGAGAGAGATTTGATGCCTTTTCTTGCGGTTGAACCTGCGAGATGGAGTGATGGAGAGAGTGAGAGAGTTACGGAGAGATGAACTGATGCACAGAATGACAGAGAACAAAGATGGATAGAGCGATAGAGGAATAAAACTGATAAAGAGAATGTCACCGAGATAGACGGAGGGATGACGCAGGGCTGTTTTGGTGTCTGGTACCAGAGAGAGAGAGAGAGACAGAGAGACAGAGAGAGAGAGAGAGAGAGAGAGAGAGAGAGAGAGAGAGAGGATGGAGGTGTTTTTGCGTCCACCTGTGAGGCACCGTAAATCACGGCCTGGATAAGGTAATTCCACCAGCTGTACATCATTGCCGTGACGACAGTTTTACGGCAAGCAGATTGGCCATAAGGGCTGCTGATTAGAATAGGATGAGGGGGGGAGGTCGGAGGGGGGCTGGAACAGGCAGAGAGGAAGGAAAAAAAGAATGTCAAGGAACGCCGTGTTTGGAACCGAAGACTAGTGCATGATGGGAGTTAAACCCGGAGGCACATTCAAGGTTTTTGTGTTTTATGATACACAAGACAGACACCCTGCTTTTCTCTATTTCTACGTTACAGGTATTTTTTTGGGTGCAAGCAACAAGAAGACCACATCTATGAACATCTTTCGTTTCATGACCTGACAAAAATGTATTGACATCGAAACCTCTTCTTGTAACTTGCAACAAAAAACAAAACAAAAAAAACATTTAACACTTCAACACATTCTGGACTCACACTAGCAACCTGCCGCTCTGCTGGAGAGCAAGCATAGAATGAGAGCAAGACGGCAGTGAGTGAGACAGACAGGCAGACACAGAGAGACAGACAGGCAGACAGAGAGACAGACAGGCAGACACAGGGAGACAGACAGGCAGGCAGACACAGAGAGACAGACAGGCAGGCAGACACAGAGAGACAGACAGGCAGACACAGGGAGACAGACAGACAGGCAGACACAGAGAGACAGACAGGCCCCGGCCGGGTTTGTGTTTAGTTATTTTTCAGGCTCATCATTTCTTCCTGCTAATCCACTGCTGCTGAACGCATCAGTGAACACGCTGTACTACCAAACTGCTCTCTCTGTGTGTGTGTGTGTGTGTGTGTGTGTGTGTGTGTGTGTGTGTGTGTGTGTGTGTGTGTGTGTGTGTGTGTGTGTGTGTGTGTGTGTGTGTGTGTGTGTGTGTGTGTGTGTGTGTGTGTGTGTGAGATGGAGAGAGAGAGCGCGCGCGCGCGCACAGTGTCTATCCTTCCATCTGAAACCTTGTTAAATATTCATTGACAATTATTCTGCTTTGACCGAAGAGTTAGATGATGCTGAGAGAGAGAGAGAGAGGGAGGGGGGGGAGAGATGAGTGGAGGAGGGGAAGAGAGATAGGGACAGTGAACGAGGTGTGTTTGCGTGAAGGTGATGAAGGGATGTTTCTGAAAGAGATCTGTGTGGAATATGAGACAGACAGACAGACAGACAGACAGACAGACAGACAGACTAAACGATACACTGCATGGTAGGCAGAGACAGGCTGATAGACACACTGACACTTGGACAGAGACAGAGTGACCAATGGTACCAAGCCTATCGGTATCGCTGACTCGAATGGCGCTGAGCAGTGGTGCCAGAATTTGCGAGAGAAACAAGCGACCATGTCCGTGAAAACAAGCTACCAAAATAAGTGACTAAGTACTGTCAGTGACCTGTTGTTTTAGAGCAGTGGTTCGCAAACATTTGTAGGCCTCTCTCTCACTCTCTCTTTCTCTCTCTTTCTCTCTCTCTCTCTATTAATTAAAAACCAAACCTTAATTAGTATCCATGTTTAATATGGCTACCTTCTGCATCTCGCTCTCTATTGCTGCAGCTTTCTCTCTCTTTAACACGCACACACCCATGCACACACACTGTCCTCCATATCCTGCAGAGTATGATTAGCTGTGGGTTTATGAAATATTAAGTATCATTCTTTGCCCTTGGAACACTTCCTCTCTCTCACACGCGTGCTCGCGTGCACACACACACACACACACACACACACACACACACACACACACCTGCCTCACATTCAGAAACTTTATTACGCACAATACGCAGTATAATATTTCATACTGGGAATCTTTTTTGTCACCTGGTTCAGACTACACAACAATATACAACATTACACTATTAACACACATCTACAGGTATGATGAACATACACGACTCCTATACAACGCCATGGCATACATGCAGGC
>NC_136799.1:14564454-14595093 GCF_951216825.1 Electrona antarctica | reverse complement strand
GCACACACGCACATACATACACACACACACACACTCACACACGCACGCAACATACATACACACACACACACAGTCCATCCACAATCCATGCATACTGTATGCATGTGAGCCGGCACAATCAGTCTGTCTTCCACCTGTACTTGTACAACTAACCTGTGTGCACGTGCGGCTGTGTGTGTGTGTGTGTGTGTGTGTGTGTGTGTGTGTGTGTGTGTGTGTGTGTGTGTGTGTGTGTGTGTGTGTGTGTGTGTGTGTGTGTGTGTGTGTGTGTGTGTGTGTGTGTGTGTTTCACTGCTTGCGCACGAAGCGTGCATGTGTTGTGTGTTTGCTGATATAGTGGAAGAAGTCCTTTCTTCATTTGACGGACTCACTCACACACGGATTAAAAACTTAATTAGGTTTTGAAAATGATATTTTAATTAAACATGGAGGTAAGCAGAAATGGATCGCCACGGAGACCAATTCATCAAACATCCTTAAAATGAAAGGGTTTGTTTCTGCTTTGACAGCAGAAAAACAGACGGACACTCTCTTCTCTTCTCTTCTCTTCTCTTCTCTTCTCTTCTCTCTCTCTCTTCTCTCTTCTCTTCTCTTCTCTTCTCTTCTCTTCTCTTCTCTTCTCTTCTCTTCTCTTCTCTTCTCTTCTCTGTTTTCTATCTCTCCACCTCACTGCTTCCTCCCTCTCTCTTCTCTTTCCCTGTCATATCCTTACACACTCCCCCATGTCATGTTTCCTGTCTCTCTGTCTCTCTCTCTCTCTCTCTCTCTCTCTCTCTTCTCTCTCTCTCTCTCTCTCTCTCTCTCTCTTCCTGTCTCTCTCGATTTCTTTAGGTAAGCAACTCCTAAAAGGTGTTCTTCCTCGGTCAGGGGAAGAACACACCAGAATGGTAGGATACATAAATGGATGGATGGCCAGTGGGGAGAGGAATGGACGGAGGGACGTTTAGGAAGGATAGACAGAGATGGAGGCATGGGCGTATAGAGGAGAGTGGGGGATGATGATGGGGTAATCAATATTTCTAGCATTCTAATTACAGCCGTTGGTGGAATAAATCTATGTAATTATCAGCTAATGAAATACAAGGTCATCTGATCTAGTGTCTGGAGACACTGGAATGGATTCACTTTCAATTTAGACTTGATTTTTGTATTTACTCACGTGCATATTATGCTCAAAGACAGGCAGGCAGGCAGGCAGGCAGGCAGGCGGGCGGGCGGGCGGGCGGGGCGGGCGGCCGGACCCAGAGCAAAAAGACAGGACATATACGGCATGTCGGGGGTCACATTTAGACTTGGGTCCTTGCGGGGTGACTCACAGCAAGAAGCACAGTGGTCAAGTAGCAGAGCCTTCAGGCACCCGAGTCTCTATCTGAGACTCCCTGTATGAGACTCACAGCTCTTTCTGAGACTCGGATCTCTTTCTGAGGCTTGTATATCTCCTTCTGAGACTCGATGCGGTACCGGGTTACTGTACGTTATGTTGTCAGTTGCTGTATGTAGACAGTCAAACATGCTTGTGTGTGTTTGTCCGTGTGTGTGCGCGCGTGTGTGTGTGTGTGTGTGTGTGTGTGTGTGTGTGTGTGTGTGTGTGTGTGTGTGTGTGTGTGTGTGTGTGTGTGTGTGTGTGTGTGTGTGTGTGTGTGTGTGTGTGTGTGTGTGTGTGTGTGTGTGTGTGTGTGTGCACGCGTGTACGCTCGTGCGTGCGTGCGTGCCTGCGTGCGTGCGTGCGTGCGTGCGTTTCATTTAGCTGACTGTATAACAGGCTGGCTGCATGTAGCTCTGGTCCACAGCCAATAGAAACACATAATGAACAGAGATAGACGACAGAGCAGAAATTGAATTTCACTCTGTCCTCAGGCTCTTACCTGGAACAGCTCTCCTAATGAAATACTAAAGTTGGCTGGCATTTGTGTGTGTGTGTGTGTGTGTGTGTGTGTGTGTGTGTGTGTGTGTGTGTGTGTGTGTGTGTGTGTGTGTGTGTGTGTGTGTGTGTGTGTGTGTGTGTGTGTGTGTGTGTGTGTGTGTGTGTGTGTGTGTGTGTGTGTGTGTTCCAGTTTATGCATCGATCTCTACAATTGCTTTCTTTGTCTTACAGCTGAAATCCATTTCTCAGAGAGAGAGGGGAGAGAGAGAGGGGGGGGGGGGGGGCATGGAAAAGAGGGAGATAGAGAGAGATGGAGCATATGGAGCCTTTTTCTGTCATCTACTTCCTGTTGTATATCGTTTCTCAACATTCTAACATCTCAATAGAATATGATTCTACACCGTGCGTGCGTGCGTGCGTGCGTGCGTGCGTGCGTGCGTGCGTGCGGTGCGTGCGTGCGTGCGTGCGTGCGTTGCGTGCGTGCTTGCGTGCGTGCTTGCGTGCGACTGCATGTGACATATTCTACCGCAATCTAGACTGGTGTGTCTCACATCCTGTTCTCCGTCTCTCGCTCACTTTCTGCCAATTTTTTTCCTCCATCTTCTCTTCTTGTTCTTCCTCCGTCAGAGCCTCATGAGGAGAGTTGCGTCACCTCCGTTCACTTCATCGGGTCAGGTCTTCTACATATAGTTATTCTATTGGCGAATAGTGACAAAGCCCTTAACCAGAGGTTTATACAGGATGCAGTCTATGAGCATTTGTCACTATTCAAAGTTACATGAACCACGTGAACGGCGCTGTTTCTGCCTCCGCATTGACGCAGAGCCATAGAGTGTATGACAGAGTTGCGACATTGAGGGGGCAGAAAACGGCCCGGTCACGTGGTTCATGTATACTCGTGCGAGCCCATAGACTCCAATGCATTCCGTAGACTTCCGGTGTCCCTATTCGCCAATAGAATTAAGTCTATGTAGAAGAGCCGCCATTGGACTGGCCCCATGAGTTGTCGTAACTCTGTCTTACTCTATGCCGGCTCTGCATTGACGCAACTCTCCAATAGAAGGCTCTTCTCACTGACACACTGCCTTGACACTTTTAAATTGCTCTTTTATTTTCTCCTGCTTTCTCAATATCTATTTCTTTCTCTCACTATCTACTCGTCTCTTTTCATCCTCTCTCACAACACTCCCCACCCCCTTCCCTCCCTCGCCCATTCCCTCTTATCTCTGATATTTACTTCAATTAACTTTAAATGCAACTGTCTTAGTGATTCACTTTGATAGGCTTTCACTCCTTTCATCTGTCATTGCTTACTGACGGTTTTGCTTTTCTGACCCCTCCCCCACAGTGTTGTTTACACACACACACACACACACACACACACACACACACACACACACTCTGGTATAGAGCCCCTTAAAAGGGCTCAGAGTTAAACTGATATTCAAGATCACACACCATCCAACAGGCTGTTCATTCCAACCTGTGTGCATGGTTACATCACAACCTTTGTATAAGGTAGAATCTACCTACCATCTACCTGGTAGATGGTAGGAAGGCAGATAGCCAGGCAGGTAGGTTAAGGTAGGCAGGTAGGTATAGGCCTTTATTGACTCCATAGGGAATTCAGTCGTTCAAGTAGTGTAAACATATAAATCAGAGTACACTACAGAGATTAAAAACCCTACTGTATCTGTTACTTGATCTGACTTGGTTATACTGTATCACCAGTAACAAATATGATGAACATGCATCTATTGCCTATGGATATAGACTGTCAACAGAGGATAGGACAAATGATTATGTAAAGAAAATAAATATACAAGGTTTTCATTATCATTACCTTAATTGGAATAAAATGATGTCATACTGATGGCCTGATTAACCTTTTCTCTGCTATCTACGATTATAATCGTAGCCCTATAGGCTAATGTACTAAAGGTGCCATACGTATATATGTTCGTACCGTATACTCCACATATGAAAGCGGCGACTGTCAATTTACCTTTTAGCATTGCTCCGGTTGCTATGGAGAGCCTCCGTCCTCAACAGCTATGGGATTTTTAAATCCAGCTCCATTGAGCCTCCATTATAACAGGATTTTCAAAACCTTGTATCTCTAAAGCTTCGAGCACTGTCCATGGTGAGCAGTCGCGCGTCCCAGCGATCGTAAATCATTTGTGAGTTTGCATCGCATCGCTGCGCACATGCAACTGTTTGTAACGAGAGCTAAGGGGTATGAGCTTACGGCTAGCGATCAAATAAAATCAAATAAAACGAGGATCGTAGAGTGAGAGCGGGCGGGTGGCACAGGTTAGGTGTGTTTATATGCTATATACCACCTAGTGGCAATAATGGAGTTAAGATGATGATGATGATGATGATGATAATATTTGACGAGATACAGTTAAATAAAGAATAGCGCGCGCTGTTGTCTCTGTACACGTCAATGTTGCGGGCTCCCAACATGGCTGCCGATCCAGCTGGGTATACAAACAGACATCATCATCGCTGTTTGATCTCCTAAACATGTCAACTTGGCCCCGGCCCCGGCAGGTCCCTCTTGGCCCGGCACATGAAAAGCAAGACATGTTAATCATTTCAACCCCACCACACACTCCCCCCCCCCCCCCCAAACTTCCACAGCTCCGTGTGATCCCACAAACGCCCCGGATCAACCCTTTCTCCCTTTCCTCTCTCTCTGTCTCTCCCTCCATCCTTTCCTCTCTCTCTGTCTCTCCCTCCATCCGGATCAACCCTTTCTCCCTTTCCTCTCTCTCTGTCTCTCCCTCCATCCTTCCCTCCGTCTTCCTAGCTCCATTAAAATTTGATATTTTCCGTCGGTTAATTATTTGCTAATTAGTGAGCATGTTAATTAGAGCGGAGTCTAATGTTAATTAGCTGTATTAATAGCCTGTAGTGTAGCACCTGCCCCGAGCACAGTGCTGCGTGGCTAACAGCTATAGCTGTCTGTCACCTGCCAAAATATCTTCATCTCACACATTGCCGTGGCGCACGCACGTGTGTGAGCGTGTGTGAGCGTGTGTGTGCGTGTGTGCGTGTGTGTGTGTGTGTGTGTGTGTGTGTGTGTGTGTGTGTTACCTGAATATAGTTGTGGGGAACGTTCCCACAAGTATAGTTAAATGTGAGGAAGAGACGTTGAGAGGAACATTGTCCTGGTCCTCACGAGATAAAGGTTTGTCTTACGGCCGAGCTACACCATGGCATTTCAAAGACGTGCGCAACACACACACACACATACGCACTTTTACGTCCAGTCCTATTTTAAAGTCTGCGTATGCGGGGTCCGCGTATACATCCGTGCGCTCGCTGTAGCTGGAATCATTGTCATTGATATCAACTTGTACTCGCGCAACACACGCGTGCTTTGAAAAGTGTAGCTCTGCCGGTATGTTAAAAAAAAAAGACTGCTCTATATACTTAAGTCCGCGCTGGTTTTGTCGTACAACGACAGATCTACACGCATATTTACTACACGCATATCTACACGCATATTTAAACACCTGCGTTAAAAGCAGAATCCAGTGTAAGAGGCATTACAGATACACGTGTGTGTGTGTGTGTGTGTGTGTGTGTGTGTGTGTGTGTGTGTGTGTGTGTGTGTGTGTGTAACCATGCTTAGCTGTGCGTCAGGATTCAGGTGTCTGATGAATTGTTTATAATCCTGAAACTGAAATTGACATTTTTATCGATGAAGTCAGCAGCTGTTTAGCATCTAAAGTACATCGAGACTGTCACACACACACACACACACACACACACACACACACACACACACACACACACACACACACACACACACACACACACACACACGCCTACACAAATATATGCATACATACACCAACATAGGATTTTGTACGCAGATTGATACCTAAACACACACACACACACTGATCATGCCTATAGACCAAAACCTACACTCTCAAGCATGCACGCGTGCAAAACCACACACACACACACACACACACACACACACACACACACACACACACACACACACACACACACACAGACGTACACACACACACACACACACACACACACACACACGCACACACACGCACACACACACACACACACACACACACACACACACACACACACACACACACTGTGTAAATTAGCTGAGGTGAGTAGCGTGCTCCAGTGATGCACTTCCAAAGCAGCATTAAAAGGCCAATCACAGCAGCCGCTGATGAGAATGAAAATGATGATCGCCCCGAAAAATCAATACAGACTCTACACACATACGCACACGCACCCACGCACGCACGCACGCACACACGTACGCACCCACACACACGCACACGCAGCCCCCCTTTATCACTAAACTTGTGAGACATCATACAGTATGTTTCAGACATCAATATGTTTCAGATTTTACAATGCAAACCTTTAACACTAAAGCTGGAAATAGTACACCTACAAACTCACAGTGCTTGAGCTTGTAGCTCTACTATTTTCTGTGCATGGCACCGGCGCGCAACTAAGAATATACCAGGCATAAAGCCAAACTTAAACCCTAAGTCTAACCTGTATGTTCTAATACGAACCTAAATCTTAATGCAAGAAGGAAAATAAAGTAATGCGAGGACTAGGAAAATGGTCCTCACAAATTTCTTAATTTCTACTATACGCGTGGACACACGCACAAACACACACACCCACACACGCACATGCACATGCACGCGCGCACCCCCTCCCCGCCCCCCCCACCAGTCTCCCTCAGTCCGCCGTCTCCAACTGGGAGTAGAACACAGATGTATCTGTGCTCGTCTAGCGATGTCTGGGTGCCGGAGTCTGTGGATAAATGTCACTCGTGAGCAGCTGTATTAAATAAGAGGCGGCAGTCTGACTCCTGAGAACGCTAATTTCACACCCTGATAACTACTGACAGAGAGAGAGAGAGAGGGGGGGGGGATAGAGAAGCAGATAAAGAGGGGGAGGGAGGGAGACAGGGGAGAAGAGCTGGAGGGAAACAGAGGGAGAGAGGGAGAAAGATGGAAAGAGGGATGAGAGAGAGGGAGAGAAGAGAAGAGAGAGCTATGTAAAGGAGAGAGAGAGAGAGTGGCCCCACCCCCTCTTATCTCTGATAGGTTGAGTGACGGTGAATGACAAAGCCAAGGTCACAGACAAATTTAAGACTATTCAATTCAATTCAAGCATATGCTCTGTAATACACACACACATGCACCCACGCATGCACACACGCATGTGCAGACGCACACACGCACGCACGCACGCACGCACGCACGCACGTACGCACGCACGCACGCACGCACACGCACATATTTAACATGTGCACACAATATGTATATTCAATATGCTGCATTCAATTTAAGACCCCAAAAACCTATAGTGAAAACAAATTGAACAGCCATCCTCATACTCCTCATAGAATGGTTGTATATTTGGGCACAATTTCAGAGCTCTGATTTCCCCGACCTTACACGACTGACATCATGCTGTAGCAACAGAAAACATGTGGCAAACCATGTCCTGAATGTTTAGCGGTGCAGAGGAATTTAATTATTATGTCCGCCAAGAAAGTTGGATGGGGTTATCTTCTCACCCCCATTATGTTTTTGTTTTTTTTCTGGCAAAATAACTGGAGAATGCATAGCCATATGTGACTAAATTTGACTGAGGGACTGCCATTGGACATTGGTTGTTCAGTTTCACCCACCAGTTTTGGAGATATGGCGTATAAGTAATGTCTTGCAGAAAACAGCGAATTGAGTAAACAGGCTTGAAAGGTTAACTTCTGTGGTCTCTAACATTACACCTAGCTACATGTTTAAGCATTTATTTCATATTCAGCTCTGCCATTCATTTCAGACATGCTCTAGTATGTGAAGAGTCTGCCTGTGCTATAAACTCATTTTGAAAAAAATAAAGAAAAGCTGGAATTTGCGCGATGGCATGCAGGCTCTCAGTCAAATCTGGTCACATATATTCTCATGAACACGTGTTGGGAATGATCAGTAGACTGCCCTGAAGACATGATGTTTAACCTTTAGGTCCATGAGGTCACAGGTCAAGGTCACAATCAAGGGCCAGATCAAAAGGAGCATAATCCCTCATCTTGACGAAACGGTGCTGATGGATAATTTTGAATTATTGTAGATCTGTTATTTTGTGGATGGAAGTTTCCATGTTCCCAATGACTTTGTATCTTCATGCCCCATGTCCTGTACCTTTCATATCTCAGGCCCTGTGTCCTACTGATTTTAATTCTTCCCCCCAGCCGGCGTGCTGATAAAGTATTGTTTTCTCCTGTTTGCCAAAACACCCAGCGTGTCTGGAAAACACCCTGTCATTCAGCCTTGCTACAGTGCCAGAGCAGACAAGTTGTCTCCTAGTTACGTTAGTTGGTTGGCATTAACTTTGAATTATTAACTACATTTACATGATTAACTACATATCCCATACATTATGCTTCCTGGTTTGGACAGGATGTGATTGTTTGAACTTCCTTTGGTTATTTGACACGTTGCTTTGTGTAGCGTCTTCTATCTGATTACAATATCACATATATACCGTGTCCATTTTGTGACACGCTAGAGAGACATTTTGTAATTTGGCTGTATGTGGGATCTGTTCTATTCTCTCCGAACTGAAAATGAATAGACAAAACCATATGTTCTGACTGGACAATCATTCTTTCAGTGGACTCATCTTTTTTATTGGGTATTTAAAGGTATTTTTCTAAAAGGGTATTTCCTGCTTAAGGTAACATTTGGATATTGATCATTCTCTTAAAAGTATTCCTGTTAAAGCTAATTCTTAACTTTATCATCTAAAAGGTTTAATAACCATTTTTGCCAATTGTTAGAGGCTCTCTGCCTAGATTGGTGGTGCAGAGTATTTTTTGTACTCTGAATACTTTCAAAAGTATTTTTATAGTTTCAGCTCTGGCTATCAAAGTAATAAAGTAATACAGTCCTTTTTATCATTGGTAAATCATTGTCCCTTCTGCATTTTATATGCAACAATTGGTCTTCGATCCTTCCCTTATCTTAAATTTTATCCAACAGGTGCACTTTGCGCTTTTATTCACACACACTGACTGACATCAGAGAAGCCGTGCAAGCCACCAACCTGCTCATCCTGCGAGCAGTTACGGGTCCTGTGTGTCTAGGCTAACCCATTTTGACCTGAGATCAGATTCTAAAAATGTCTGTTTGAAAATGAATGTTTTCTGAAAAAGCTGTTTCTATGTCAGTCGTTCTTTGATTTTTTTAAAATAGCAGACCTACAAGCTCGTAGCGCGCCACTCGGTGGCACGCTATGAGCTTGTAGATCTGCTATTTTTCAATAGCAGATCGCCCAAAATGGGTTAACAACCATGGCACTATATACTTCAGTTTTATGATGAGGTTGAATGTCTCAAAAATGAAATCATAATGACTTTGACCATGCCTAAGAAGAGCAGCAACAGGTACTCTTCCTATTTCTGGAGACATTGGAGAGAGTGTCTGTATGTTTTTCTTTTTTGATTTGTGTATGTTTTAATTCCTGTTGAATTGTCCCCTGTATTGTTTTTAGCTGTTATGGACCTATTAGTCTGACATGAAGATTGAATGTTCAATGTTCTGCAGAAGACTGATCCCATGACCTTTCCTCTAGTGCAGTGGTTCTCAAAGTGGGTGCCAGGGGTGCCAGCGCCGCAGAATGTTTTGATAATATTTGGAATTTATCAATGTCATTTCAGTTTAAAGGGATATTTCACTTATTTCACAAAAACGTTGTAATTTTATTGTCCACTCAGGCTCATGTGAACACCCCAGAAAGTTTTGAAGTTGCTCGATTCAGTATTTAGATATTAATTTTAGCTGCCCCGCCCCCTTCCTATACAAACCCATTGTAACTCCATTGTAACCGTGTGTGTGTGTGTGTGTGTGTGTGTGTGTGTGTGTGTGTGTGTGTGTGTGTGTGTGTGTGTGTGTGTGTGTGTGTGTGTGTGTGTGTGTGTGTGTGTGTGTGTGTGTGTGTGTGGATCCTTGTTCTTCTCATTTTCCAGAGAGAGAGACAGACAAGACAGAATGATGGAATGATAGGTGAAAAATGTATTGATTTAATTAGCTTGTGTATTTCTTTTACTCATATCCATCATGTGTGTGATGACAGATTGTGCCACTGTGATACGTATATACAGTATAGAGGGTATGCGCATGCATAAAGTGAATGGCAAATCGAGTGGCAAAGTGACAGAAAACGTGAGTTTAACATTGTTTAATGTCGTTTAATGCAATTAGATCTGACTTTTCTGTTTGGATGAATGGGCTGTCAAGGCCAGAAAATAGTTTTTAGCCGGGCAGTATGGGTTAGCGCCCCAGCCTGTGTCCTCTGTGAGGAGGAAGCTCAACAAACCTTGGTGAGGCCTTTAGGAGGGCCATTATAATCCACCACTCCTGAATGGAGTGCCTGGTGCTGGGAGTCTGGTGCAACGCACAGGTCCTGGGCCTGGGGAGAGCAGGAGTAGACCTGGTGAGACGTAGGAGGGGCCTGGACAGGAGTCAATCCACAGAGCCTAGTCCTTCCACGCGCCAGATTTTGGTTCTCCCAGTCCCGGCAGAGTAGTTCCGGAGCAACGGATTGTGTGGCCTTGCTCATTCCATGATGGACTGATCGAGGGTAGCTACTGGGACGTAAATCGGGATTTGATCAACCCTGGCTTTATGGACGGAGGTACCGTCCACTCTACACTATATTTACTTTAACCCTAGAACACTAAACATCCTTTTTGTCAAACCATCACTAAACATGGGAATATTAAGTACAGCAATACATGGCAACTTGAGGTACTCTTCTTTAATATTTCATCAAGACTTTTCACAAGATAATAATAATAATAATAATAATAATAATAGATATCATGGGGGCCTACAATCCAATCGCAGGCATGCAATTCGACAGCACAAGCTAAGGCTCATGACCAACACTGTCGCTCAATGCATCTTGTCTGTACCAGGAAAAGTTGTGTTGTTGCATGTAGCCAGTGACGTAGAGTCTGGGGGCCAGGGGGCCTCGGCCCCCATGAGGAATTGGACCAGGGGTCTCTGCCCCCATGAGGAATTGGACCTGAATATATATATTCGCCTCGGTTCGTCCCGTTTGTACCGCACCAGGTCGCGCCGCGCCCGTTCACGCAATTCTCGTCTTGCATTGACTTTGTATGTAATCGTTCCGCTCTAACCATCCAAGTCTGGCACCTTAACACCTCTTTTTTCTTCACTGTCCGGGGCGGGGGGTGGTGGGGGGTGGACCGTGTTGCCTGTCCTCTTGTACACATGCAGATCAGGCATTGAAATGCTAATCTGGGTGCTTGTTTTCACCTGCCAGGTAGGTAAGGGTATGCATGCATACAGTACTGTACTGTACATCTTGGAAAATGCCCATGTGGTGTTAATCACTTTCAGCCTCACATCCATATTTTGGGCATGTAATTATAGGCAAAATTATCAAAAATAATGTCAAAATGCTTTTTTTTATCAGTTGTGAGCAATTCATTGTATGACGAAGTGCAAATTCAGAGTCGCCTTGAACGCAGCATCAATTAGAATGATAGTGACTATAGTTTAGGGTAAACATAATCTCACCACATGTCCTAAACGTGTAGTGGTGTTGTTAGTAGGATTAAACACAGAAGCACCCGGGAGGAAGTGGGCTAAGAAGGGGAGGAGCTCCTGTTTCTGTTTCTACACAAAAAAGGAGGCGGTGCCTCCAGAGGCAACCCATTTCGACCTGAGCGAGTTCCCAGGTTGGGCCAAACAGAACCGTGTGTATATGCGTGTTGCTCTCATCCTCCCTGTCAATAAAGGTTTCTGGACCTTGAACAGTGGGTGGGGGGTGTGGTGAGAGAGTCCGTGTCTCTCCACACTAAAAACAACACTCGTAAACTCCCATGATTCATTGCGGTTGCTTCATGGGATACCGTGCACCATAAACCAGCGCGCGCACATAAGCACGCACAAACACAGTGTACACAATCACACGCACGTGCACGCACGCACGCACGCACACACTTGCACGCACACAACAGTTTACGATTGGTGATTTGAGAGTAATAGTTCTCAAACGAGTGTCATGTTTTTACCTCCTGACAGCTCCTTAGAGAGACAGAGAGAAAGAGAGAGAGGGGGGGGGGGGGGGGGGGGGGCAAGTTGAAAAGCAAAAAGGAGAAGAAATACTACACGTGTGTGTGTGTGGGGGGGGGGGGGGGGGGTGCGAAAGTGAATGGAGTGAAATCGACACTTGAAAATAATTGCATGTTATTCACATTGTAATAACAGACAGACATCTGACACAGATAATACACTGCAGCTACACACGCATATCCCATTGTTTCGTGCACACACACACACACACACACACACACACACACACACACACACACACACACACACACACACACACACACACACACACACACACACACACACAGCCCAGAGCCTGTGTTTGTGTGTTGGTCCAGATGTTTCCAATGTTGCCGTTTCCTCTTCCCTCAACACCACTAAATCTCCCCTTCTTTCCTCCATCCATCCATCCATCCATCCATCCATCCATCCATCCATCCATCCATACACCGACCTATCCATCCATCCATCCATCCATCCATACACCCATACACACACCGACCCACCCACCCATCCATCCATCCATCCATCCATCCATACACCCATACACACACCGACCCACCCATCCATCCGTCCATCCATCCATCCATCCACCCACCCACCCACACATACATACATACATACATACATACATACATACATACATACATACATACATACATACATACATACATACATACACCCCCCACAGTACTGCAGCGTTTCTCAACCTGTGAGCTGTGGCCCACTGGAGCCCCTAACCCAAACTGTCTGTCTGTCTGTCTGTCTGTCTGTCTGTCTGTCTGTCTGTCTGTCTGTCTGTCTGTCTGTCTGTCTGTCTGTCTGGCTGGGGCCCACTGGAGCCCCTAACCCAAACTGTCTGTCTGTCTGTCTGTCTGTCTGTCTGTCTGTCTGTCTGTCTGTCTGTCTGTCTGTCTGTCTGTCGACCCACAACAACATTGTTAACAGTATGTAGTACAGTCAAAGGTTATGCTTCAGCCTGGGTGACAGCAGACTGCTGGGTGAGCGCTGGCGCTTTGCCATGGGGGGTCAGATCATCATATCTGAATGGGTGACAGCAGACTGCTGGGTGAGCACTGGCGCTTTGGCATGGGGGGTAAGATCTTAATTTTCGGGCCTGTTGAGAACTCCAGTTGTTTTCGCCGGCTGCCGGGCGCGGCTGCACTAATAATTCTGGGGCAGGCCCGTCTAGAGTTTTCAATGGACAGGTATCAGTCAAAAGAGAGACATCGAACCGGAAGGATGGATGGGGAGGATCAACATATGGCATGTCAGAACAGGTCAGACCCATATATGGAGATCTAAGGGTTTGAGGTTTGAGGTCAGATATAGAGTTGCTGGCCAATATAGATGACATCAGGGATCTCCATATATGGGCTTAATATTGATGACATCAGGGATCTCCATCCCAGATTATGTCACAGGATGTCACGCGCCCGACCAACCAACACACTGATGGGAAATGCACGATTCCATAGTTAACTGCGACCTTCGGTATGTGATGTGTTTGCCTTCAGAAGACAGGAGTTTATAGCATGGCCTGACGGCAGGAAAGGAGAATTGGGTTGAGATGACTTTCCTCTTTGGCCTTTCATTAGAAACATGTGGACACATGCACTGCGCACGCACGCACGCACGCACGCACGCACGCACGCACGCACGCACGCACGCACGCACGCACGCACGCACGCACACACACACACACACACACACACACACACACACACACACACACACACACACACACACACCATCTGGTACAAGGAATTGGAGATAAAGTCGGGTGCTTGTGCAGTTCAAGATGGCTCGCTCCATTGCTGTTGACAGCATCACCTAGCAACCCAATGCTAATAAGTAGCATCACGACTCAATCGATCATAAGTACTATAAAAGACCAATTGGTGTAGATCTACGCTAATGGTGCTGAGTAGGGTTGGGATTCGGAACCGGGTCCATTTCAGACCCGGTTCCGACATTGCGGATCCGGAGCCGGTTCCATCGTTTTTTTTATTAACGGTTCCCCAAACGGTTCTCATCAGTCGTCATTTAGCTCCGCTGTGTCTGTGCATGCATGCATGCAGAGCCAAGTTACTGGGGTGACTTCTACTACTTGACATGAGTGAGTAGATTAATCTTGTGACTCGTGTAGGCGTATTGATTTTGAGATGTTTCCTCAATGTGGACGTGGTGCAACTGGTGCAAGTTGCAACAACCTTTGCAGGAAACTATGGCATCACATTTATTGCACTTTGCGATGAGTGAGTGAGTGGGGCGGATACCACTGTTCTGTGCATTCAGTGAGCGGTCACCGCCGCGGAGCGAGTGTGGTTAACAGAACAGGAAATGACTCTGAGGCTGAGCACACAAAGTGCAATAAATGCGATGCCATAGTTTCCTGCAAAGGTTGTTGCAACTTGCACCAGTTGCACCACGTCCACATTGAGGAAACATCTCAAAATCAATCAACTATAGAGCCATGAATTAAATAAAAATCAATTTGTCTGCACTTATTTTTACAACTTATAAGCAACTCAACTGCTTTTGATTTGGCTCTAAATGAATCGCGCAACTGTTGAGAGCTTTAGGTGCATATATACCTCCATACATTGATTACTTTATAAACAGTTTGCAGAAAAAAAGCACAGGAACGTAGCCTACAGTTCAATACAAGGTCTGCTAAGAGGATTTTATAACCCAAGAAAGCACTATGGCTTGTTTCCATTAGAGTAACTGGGGTCCTTCATATTAAATTAATCCGAACATTAAAGAGTCAAGACACAACATTTGTCACCACAACAATATCATTATTGCAATGTGTACTGTACAGTGATGTAAATAGGGTGCGTTTTGCGTCCCAAAACGCACTTTATAGTTTTGGGCCGCAGCCTCAGCTCATTCTCTGCGTCCACGGGATGCACTACTGTACTCAGTCAGCATACACAGTAATAATAATCCACGTGGAAAAAAAAGAAATCGCGGGGGGGGGGGGGGGGGGGAAATGCGGTAAAACAATAATCTACGGACACGATCATTTTGCATGCCCGCATCCGACCTCATCCTATGTTATAAAAAATAAAATCCACGTAGGAATCGTTCTTGTAGAACCACTAGTCTGTAACAACATTGTCAACACAGCGCGCTGTGCGCCGCCATGTTGGCTCTGACTGAGCGCACTGAGCGCAGCCTCTAGACTAGAGCTGTTTAGAGACGGAGAGTGACGACAATGGAGTGATCAGTGACTCATGCAGCCCCACGAATAAGCAGTGAATGGAGATGTCGCAACTCTGTCAACTAAACGGCGCTGCCTCCGACAGAAATATTTAGGGGAACATGTTTTAGCGTGACAAGTA
Organism: Electrona antarctica; assembly: GCF_951216825.1. Lineage (NCBI taxonomy): Eukaryota > Metazoa > Chordata > Actinopteri > Myctophiformes > Myctophidae > Electrona > Electrona antarctica. Next base: position 14,579,716 of record NC_136799.1, on the reverse strand, counting down.
GACCCGATTCAATGGGAAACACAAATTGTGTAACACACGCCGATATTTTGACTAAGTATAATAATTGCAACTGCAAACTACTTTTGGTTGGTTTAAGCTATGTTAAATCCACTGTTGCTCACTATTAGTATTTCTTACTGAGTTGTGCTTGCTAATACTACTAGCCTACATTAAAAATATACTGTATAGGCCTATTTGATATGTTTATATATATATTTTTAATAAAATAAAATAAAAAATGTTTTATTATTATTATTTTTGAGTGGTGCAACCACTCCCTTACGGAGCTGTGTGTGTGGGTGGGTGGCTGGGTGTCTGGGTGTCTGGGTATGCACGAAAACAGCATGGTTGTTTTTCACCATCTGTGCGCAACCTAATGCACACACAAACACACACGCACGTATTAACTGTATGCTTTCGGGGGTGCCAGTACATTACAGTACAGTAGAGGGGCCGCCACACGGTAACTGTAATTCTCAACCGTTTCGGACGCGGCACGCCGGAACCGGCCCGGCCCCCTGGGCGTGTTCCTGGGGGTCTGGAACATCCCCCCGCCCCGCGAACCCCCACACGGAGTTGCATCCCCTCACTTCACACAGGTGTGATTTTTTTTGGGACTCATAAGAATGTTTTGGGACTCATTTGAATGACCACCTGTGCATCCCGGGACTCATTACATTGAAAACCTATTTACATCACTGACTGTATATTTAATATACAGTACAAATTGCAACAATGATATTGTCGTGGTGGCTAGCTGGTGGTGGTGAAGTTTAAATAATAGTGCCACCTCATAATTGTAAAGTGCAAATACAATAATTGAATTTGTATTAAGTACTTGGTTAGGTTAGTTATAATGTATGTCAGAAAAAAGGGGAAAAAAATAATATTAGGAACCGTTAAGGGAACCGTTAGGAACCGGAACCGTTAGAGGGATCCGGTAAGGATCCGGAACCGTTAAAATCCTAACAAATCCCAACCCTAGTGCTGAGTCAGATTCATTGTGTTAAGTACATTTTGATACCGACAAAGAACTTTTACTCAAGTAATCTTTTTATTCCACACTTTTACTTGTAACAGTATTTCTACATTGCTGATTGATACAGCATTGATACATGAAAATGTGTACAAAACCTATAGCTGGCACTTTGAACAGGCATAACTCATGCCCTGTCTGTCTGTCTGTCTGTCTGTCTGTCTGTCTGTCTGTCTGTCTGTCTGTCTGTCTGTCTGTCTGTCTGTCTGTCTGTCTGTCTGTATATTTGGGGTACGAACAGTTGCAATACCGCTGGGTGACCTCAACTGGCACTGTTGAGCAGCCTAAAAGGGCCATTCACACTGATATGGATCTCCTCTGGGCCTGAACTAAAGGATTAAATTGACAGGTTACCTAACCATGTTGCATGGCACACACGCACGCACGCACGCACGCACGCACGCACGTGCACATGTGTAAGGACACGCATGCATGCACGCACACACTTTAAGAATTGATTTATGTCCACACAAAGGAAAATGCACACAAGGACACAAACATTATGGGTGCAGTTATGTTACAATCACAAGCCTATGACATGTCTTGGAATCATGATAAAGCAAGAATGTCACTCAGCAGCGTCTCTGATAGCCATATTCGTTCACATGACGGTGCTCAGGACTAGGCTCGCACGCACGCACGCACGCACGCACGCACGCACGCACGCACGCACGCACACACACACACACACACACACACACACACACGGCTCTACTAATCACACCAGCAACATCTTTTATCATGATCCCACTTAAAGTAAGTAAGTAAGTAAATTTTATTTATAAAGCACTTATCAAAACAACAGTTACAAAGTGCTGTACAACAAGGTAAAAAACAATCAATTTAAAACACAAGATTAATAACACGACGAGAAGAAAAGCAAAATAAAAAAGACAACAAAACATTGGCCTGTACAAAAAGGTCAGGTAGACAAATCACAGCTCAAAATACAAACTGTATAAATATGTTTTCAGCAACTTCTTAAACTTCTTAAAAACTTCTTAAAAAAACAGACTCTGCATTCTTTATAGAAAGGGGGAGGGCATTCATTAAATTGGATGTTGATTATGTTCTAGTCTACCATCTACTGCCTTAAAAAAAAGTTGGCCCGATGCAAAATGTACTTGCCGAGCCATGCATGGCCTAACGCGTTAAAATAAATCAGAAGGCCCACATCTTATGTTAGGGTCTCTTACCTTGTGCCACATGACATAATTCTGAAGCGGCATGAATCTGTGTACCAACAGAATATCCCTATATAAGCAGGGGTGATAGGGATCCATCTTTGTTGATGGGGCCCTCAGCCCCAAAGTAAAAACACCCACATGGTGAGCAGGCTTGAGACCTGCTTTGGCCAAACACATTCCCATGTACACATCATCGATGGGGTGAAGAGTGATGTTTTTGGACATGTTATATATGACCGAGGCTGTATATCCTGACAGGAGGAACCCCCCACCGCCACAGTATGGAGGATACGTCTCTGACTCCTGCACCTGAACAGGGACAAAGTATTTGCTCTCTGGCGGATCACGGACGACGCCCATGCCAATATTCAGGTTGCCTACAAAGAGGTGCTCGCTGTTTCTCTCCTTGGCATTCACGATGCTCAGGAGGTACTCCACCATGTTGTCTGTGTTGGCAAATATGTCGTCATCCCCATTGAGGAGGAATTGGACGTGTGGACAGTTCCTGTCCATCCACTCCAGGAAGAGGACGTGCTTCAGAGTGAGGTTGAAGAAGGAGTCCTTGAAGTCCCACTGCAAGATGTCTCCATGCTCGTCTTGTTCCAGTCCTAGCAGGCCATTCAGCCTCCGTCCCTCGAACCCGCTGCCCGTTGTCCCCACGAGGAACAGCCTACGGATCTGCTTGCCGCTCTCCAACCTCTCCTCTCCCCAGGTCTTACGCAGGGCCTCTCGTCGCTCGTAGTTATCCGGAAAGCTCTTAATGACGAGCAGGAGGAAGACGTCTTTGGATCGTTCCGCCCCCCCGCATTTGCCAGGGACATCCAGAATCGGTCGGAAGTGACGGCAGTGGCGGTAGTACAGGTGGTCTTGGATTTGAGCGGGAAGAGAGGAGAAGACTGTCATGTTGTGGGCCATGGACGTGTTCCTCTGGCAGGTCGGCCATGACAGTGGAGAGGAGGTGCTTTGTTTGGCTGCCTTAATCCGACCTGCTGTCTCTTCTCCCATTACCACATCGCTGGTACGATGGCTTTGCTTAAGAAGGATGACGAGGCTCGACACCACAACGACTCCAACCAGAATGAAGAACGTCCGCTCCACCGAGCGAGACAGTTTAAATCTCATCCTTGACTATCTATAATGGGGCAGAAAAAAACTTGATCAATATTGACAAACACCACAAAAAGGCTGTTGCTCACGCTGGGTTCAAAACCATTTGATTGAATGAAGAAGCATGATGCCACTATATTCATTCTCTACACTTACTTAAAGATTGTTAATATCTGGCTTTGATGTGGATATACTTAGGGCGGGTTTCAGATGAGACTACTAATGTATGTGACAGTCGACGGCGAGTGAGAATAGGGCCTTAGCATCGGGCTCAATGACAAATACTTTTAAATACATTTTCTGAAATCCCGGTTGAAGAGAAGCTTGTAGGTGATTTGTTTTTTCAGAAAATATAGCTGCAAGCAGCGATAGCAGGCACTTTGAACATGCCTAACTCATGCCTTGTCTGTCTGTCTGTCTGTCTGTCTGTCTGTCTGTCTGTCTGTCTGTCTGTCTGTCAAAATGATCAAACAGCATGAACATTCAAAATGCACAAACATTTCTACATGTGAACTTTGGACCTATACGGACTACTTTTTTACGTGAAAAATGAGACGATGAATGTACGGATATAACTAAACTTTGCTGTTTCATAGCTTTGCTTAATTACTGAATCAACCCTCCGCAAGGGGGTTATAACAAACAGGTCTGGTAATTGTGATTTAACACACACACTCATAGCCTCGACGTTGCAATAATGCTCACAAACAATCACTTGATTTTGGCCATTTTATTACTATTATCTCATAACACACTCATACACGTACAAACACACTTCTACTAAACTTGTGTACAGTATAAAGCCTAATTTGCCTTGTCTGGCCCGTGTTGAGAGGACTTAGTTAGCATTGACTGATTGTCCTTGATCTGAACATTAGCACAAAGTTATCAGAGACTGTGGCGCTTAGGTAATAACTGAAAACACAAAAGAAACACAAAATACATACTATTAATTCACAGATATAGCGACTGCATAAACGCACCATTATGACTGTATTTAGAGCATTAACGAACATATAACACATTACAAGGACTTACTTGAACGCGTCATCCTATCTGTTAAATTTTACTGAATGATTAGGAAACAACACATTCTGCTGCATCATGCTCTGTGCTACTGCCCGCCTCTTCCTCTTTCTCTGTCATCTGACACTTCCTGCCTCTCTGTCCCATACACCATGTCTCATAGCATGCATTAAACATCCCTCATAGTATAACACATTTTACCCCCCAATTAACTGTATTAATCTACATCCCTGGGATACTGTAATTGGTTGATAAGAGGATTTCTGTTCTTATATAACACAGAGTATTTACTGTATAGGCAGTGAACATCTATACATAAACGACACAAACATGAAGTTACAAATATAAGCTGGGTCGGCACTTAATATCATAATGAGCCCACTCACGGAATAAACTCGACAATGAATATTGCAGTTTTATGAAAATTCTTCTTCTGCCCCTAATACATAGCCTGGGTAAACCCACTCCCCCTGCTGGACAACATTTCATTCTGCCAGGAGGGTTGAATTCTCAGGCAGAATGCTAATCTGAATGCAAATCTGGCGAGGGGGGAGGGGTTTACCCAAGGGGGCAGACAGACTTTCCAACGTTGAAGCTCTGGGTCCTAGTGGTAGGAGGAGGGACTACAGGCGGACCCGTGGATTCATGACCGGGAAACCCCGTGCAGCTGGGCTTTAACGTTGAGCGCTCGGTTGCCCTACGTCACTCAGGACCTCAAAGTTGAGGTCCTGGGAGGGACTTCCGGCAGTCTTCCGGGTGCTTCAAAACGCCACTGAGCAACTTCCACTGACATGAATAGCTGGGGGGGCGGAGCTTCGCGCCAGTTCAGTCTCTATTATATATATACTCTATGGGTTTACCCAGGCTACCTAATACATGCATGCAGAGTCACCTGTTTATGAAACTTTACAGTATGGTAGAGGATCATACCAAATAGCACTGAAACCAGTCTTACTCCAATTGGCTATATAGCAATTGTTTAAAAACAGTCACGCCTTGTTTGGCCAAAAGCCATGGATCTTGTTTACACATGTGCCATGACTCATGCGGAATACATCTGTCACTTTGACCAGTACCCCCAAAAGAGAACCAATGCCTCATGGATATCCTTGAAACTTAAAATGTTTTGAGAAGCACTGTACAATGTGTACAAGTGGGTAGAGGTTTTTACTCCTCCAAAATGGAAAAGACATTTTCACACATCAAATCATAGCCTGGAATCTGGATATGGATATGAGCTCGTTTTAAAATCAGCTGGTGAAAACGTATTCATTAATTTCCATTTGTTTTAATGTGTTAGGAACACACAGGTGTGTGCGTGTGCGTGTGCGTGTGTGTGTGTGTGTGTGTGTGTGCGTGTGTGTGTGCGTGTGTGTGTGTGCGTGTGCGTGTGCGTGTGTGCGTGTGTGCGCGCCTGCCCTGTGCATGTCCTGGGCTTTTCCTGCGGCTATAGCCGTCCGTCAAAAAGCAGTATTATGAGAGCTGACACACACACACACACACACACACACACACACACACACACACACACATATACACACACACACTGGGCTCCAGGGACCGCGGTGTCTATGTGAGCGTGAGGAAGCTTATATATTGGTCCTGAAATGTAAACAAAACAATGGACTTGATTCAGCACATCTGAGTATACACTACACACGCACACACACGCACGCTTGTATGCGAAAGCAAGCACTCTCAGTCTGAATATGCAGTTTACCGGGTGCACGGCTCAGACCTTCTGGTACTTTTAATTCATCAAGCAGCACGGACAGACAATTAAGGCATCAAGCCTTGTGTGTATAATACAAATAATTGTGATATCTGGATCTGAAAAAGCCTTGGATGGTACAGAGAAAACATTATCAAAATCAGCAGGATTTTGATAATGATAACTTGTCAAAATTGATAAATTATAATAACTATGGTAAAAACTGCCACATTCCGTATACATTTCCATTCCACATAACTGACTAGTAACTGACATTAACTCATTAGTTAATGTTGATTTGAGGTGTATAAAAAGGTAAAATAAAATAGAATTTGACCACCAAAATTCTTTTATGTCTACTCACATTATTTTCTTATTTGGAGTGATAATATACCCTCATTTAAAACGTTTGACTATAAGATGTAAACAAAAATTAAATAAGAAAATGTACTCTGGCTTCATCCAATTTTCCGATTTTGATTCTAGAAAGATTTGCAAATTTAGGCATATTTTCCTAATATAATGCATATTTAAATATACAATTTCAGAAACCTGGAATTATAATGAATCATTGTCTTCATTTAAGTAGTAATTCCATAGTTTTTTCAGCAGTACTGAATAGTTTCAGTAGCACTCTAGCTCACCTTTGTAATGCTGCAATTCCTGTGTGAATGTAAAGTGTAAATGTCAAATGTCAACTGTGCTGTGACTGCTGTGACTGGCAGCCTTTAGGAATCTGTAGGATCTAGGTCTTTGACCCGCCCACACAAACATCCTTGTCCAGATGAAAATCTTACAAGAAACAAGTTCTACTTGTTTGATCAGTGCATTTAGATCAGGATGTACTACTGTATAGGCAGTGAACATCTATACAGTGTCTTCTTAATCCTGGGTTGGAACAGAAATATACTGCTGTACATTATGTACAGCAGTACATAATGTACAGCAGTACATAATGTACATAATGGCCCCCTTTTTTCAAAGGGGGCCATATTAGAAAATATTTACATCCAAGGGCCAAATACATAATTTAACTTCGGATTTAAAGGAACCCATTTTGGGTGGGAACCCCTTTTGGTGTTAGCATTATGTTATGCTTTAGCTATTGAAAAATAGCAGATCTACAAGCTCATAGCGCGCCACCGAGTGGCGCGCTACGAGCTTGTAGGTCTGCTATTTTTGAAAAATCGAAGAACGACTGACATAGAAACATTTTTCAGAAAACTGTCAGGATGTAGAAGACATTACTTTTTTAGAATCTGATCTCAGGTCAAAATGGGTTAATCCGGTTGAGATTAACCCTCACTCTAATGCCATTCCCGTGTATGTCCGCTGTACTTTACGCCTCCTGGATACGGCGCCGACCGCCTCAAAACCACATCCATCTTGGTACGGATGAGAAGGGAAAAAAAGTTGCATAACAATCATCCGCGCTTGTAAAGTTGGCCGAGTGGCCAAGGCTCCAAAAAGTGACAGAATCCAGCAATACCATTTAGAGCAGTGGTAACCAACCTTTTCAAGCCTCATAATTTCGATAAATAGCACAGCACAGCTCTTTCTAAGGAACGCACGTTCTTTGCAGGAAAGTGCAAGGTCAGGCTGCGTAGATACATTATTTGGCTCTCATACAGAACTCTCATACTAGTTACTTATTCTTGTTTCCTTGTTCCTCCCAGTAATTAGGATTTATGGGTTTTGATAGAGAACTGATGAACAAACTAAAACATAATATAATATAGGCGAGTGCTTTGTGAAATAAGGTTCCATTGTGTCAAAGTACACAAACAAACCAATAAACGTCTAGTAAAGTAAAGACTGCATGGTTACTGGCACTGCAATAAAACAACGCTGCTAGCCGTGCTAGGATGTAAGATCCTGTTGAGAGTGCGGAAATGTGACCACACTGACTCTCCTGATAGTTCAGATTTTTTTTAACTTAAGCTGTGTGAAATACTTGCCATTAATATAGTGGTTGCAAGTTGCAACTGTATTAATTGATTGCCCGAGTCCCGTGGTGGGAGTTCTGCTCTGGTTTTGGTGAAATATTAAGTAGTTCCGGTAATTTTGTGGGGGGCACAGGGGACCACGCATTAAAAGTAAATTAATCCACAAAACTAACGTCATTTGTATTCTTGACCTATTTCTAAAATATTAGTGCACCTTTCGTTCATTTTTTACCCCTCTATCACACGGAACTATGTTTTTTACCCCTCTATCACACGGAACTATGTTTTTTGTGTCCATATCACTCACTCTGCCCAAAACATTGTTCCATGTGATAGAGGGGTCAAAGTTGAACGAAAGTTGTGTTAATATTTTTTAAATAGGTCAGCAATACAAATGACGTTAGTTTTGTGAATTAATTTACTTCTACTGTGTGGCCCCAGTGACCCCCCACAGTTTAAAAAATGCTTAAACCTGATTCCCTGCCCGGATTTTTGAGCAATTCGCGTGAAATGTTCACAATCTATGGACCATAATCTGAAATCCCATGCAGTTGAAGAGAAATTTGTACAGTATGTGAAAATTTGTACAAAAAATATAGCTGCAAGCAGACGAGGCATAACTCATGCCTCGTCTGTCTGTCTGTCTGTCTGTCTGTCTGTCTGTCTGTCTGTCCGTCCGTCCGTCTGTCTGGGTCACGAACAGCTGCAAATCCACTGGGTGACCCCCCCCCCCCCCCCCCCCCCCCCACAGGTTGAACAGCACAGGGGAAGTACAGGGTAGGTAAGCAAACAAATAAAAAATTACAATACAGCAAAATGCTAAAACAAGACAGGTACTTTACCATTGGAAAAGAAAGAAAGTAAAAAAAGAAAAGAAAATAACAATCAAGACCATAAGTAGGATATAGTGTTAATGGCATGATTTAAGTTTTTCTAATGCTGTGGATACTGGATAAGATGTCAAGTGTGTTTTCTTGTGCCTCATTGGATCGAGCTAGAAAGAGCTACTAGAGAGAGTTCCAGAGAGATCATGTCCATTAACGAGAGGATCCATTGTGAGACCTCGAGTTTGTGGGGAGGTGTTCATTCTCGAGGTCAGCTAGAGGAAGCCTTTCTAACCAAAGTGCTAAAATCTCACCAGCTAGAGCAGACTATCTCACAGTTAGGCTATACGGATATACACTTTTAGTTTTTTTTTATCTTTGGTTGGTATAGTCTAGAGTTATTTTTCCCCGGTGCAGCCGTATTTACAGTGGAAGGCCTAACAGACAAAAAAACACTGAAGACTAAACTCACAAAAAAGACAGATGAAACTTAGCTTGAAAGCAAATTAGGAAACAAAAACCCAGAACTTAAGAAACTGTATGAGGCCATAAACCCTTCCAAAAAGGGACCCCTAGCAGCTCTCCCTGGGTGTTAACTGCTTGTTGCCCAAGCCACTACTGACCCTCGGCATCCTGCAGCCTCCCTTTTATACTAGGTGAGACCATACCAAGACACCGAACTAATTGGTAACCACTTAACTCAAATAAGGCAAACTATGGCCCATGAGTTGATTTACACAATTATATACGGTTTTACTAAACCTATTGCAAATGCATTTCAGGCACCCATTCATTAACATAAGAGAACATATAACACAAGAGCTCTTGACACATAAGACAGACACCCCTAGGGTGACTAGATCCAAAGTGTTAATTTGAGGGACAGAAGTATCACTTGTGTGGGACGAGGGCGGGGTAGCAACTTATTACTTAAAACCTTTGATTCTAACATGTAAACAAAATTAAATAAGAAGGTTGCCTCTTATATCCATATGTGCAAATTCTGACATATTTTCATATATGCCCATAGAAACGCCTGGCTTTTAAAGTATTAACTATTATTATCATCAATATTTACGATTCATCATCATTATTTAATATCAAAGATCTTTTTTCAGGTGTGTGCTGTGAACAAAAAGTGTATCTCAGCCTTTTTCAGCCTCATGTCACATTACCAAATGTAACCAAATGTGGGTTTTCCGCCGTAGTCTGAAAACCCACCTCTTCAGACTCCACCATGGCCCGTAGCACTTGCCCTAGCCTAGCCCCTTAGATAGCACATTATGTAGACTTAGATAGTATTTTAAACAGACTTATAGCTTGTTACGTAGACAGCTCTAGAATTGCACTTTATGTAGTCATAGCACTTTATAGTACACATGTATAATATATTATATAGTATAGTATGTATAGTTTACATAGATACTCCACTGTTACGTTCTTAGTCTACGCATGATTCATGATAACTACTTTTTATATATGTGATGTATGCCATGCTTTTGTTATTGCTTAATGTAAGTCGCTCTGGATTAAGAGCGTCTGCTAAATGCCTAAATTGTAAATTGTAAATTGTAACCAAGCAAGCAGGTAAAACAGAAAAAGAAAGAAAAATGCTACAAACAACAAAAAGTTTAGGTTTGGTCAGGTAGAACATGATCTCTATCAAAGCTACAAAAAAAATAGTTTCGGTTTGGTAAGGTAGAACATGATCTCTATCAAAGCGGTTTGGTAAGGTAGAACTGGTAGAACTTGATCTTCTCAGTGACCTTAACACTGTCCTCCTGAGAGCAGGCAGTAACATGCACCCACTCACCTCTGCACCTAAATGGGCCTTTGCTCATTCCATGGAAGCACTACTGTAACTGTACTGATAAAACCCAATTATTGGAACCCCAAACAGGGACGAAATGTTCTTATAATCGTCGTGGGGGCACGCCACGCACCCCCCACCCCCAAGCCCCCCCACCCCCGCATCCCCCCCCCCCCCCCCCCGTTTTCGCTGGGTCATTTATTTACAGTTTGGTAATAAACACAGCGTGATCTGAGGGAGGACCGGCAACCCCCCGCCCCCAGACCGGCCGAGCATGCCCAGGGGTGGGGGGAGGTGTTAGGAATGTAGAAAAACTAGAAATCCCCTAAAATCATCAAGGGGGCTCGAGCCCCGCATCCCCCACGTAGTCGTCGTCACTGACCCCAAATATGGAATAGACTTTCACCACGCCACATTTCATGCCTGTTTTAGTCACCTGGCTGCCTTAAGGTTTTCTTCATCTTCAGAATAGGTCATATCTTTAACTCTGGCATCCCCATTTGCGGCATGTCATTTATAGGCTAAGTAAATTGGCTTTTTTCTTTTTTGAGGGGCGCTAGCTCCTCCTATATATGCCCAGCTTTGTGTGTGCGTGTGATTTACGTGACGATTTGATTGGCTGAGCACCCCAAAGCGATGATTTGATTGGCTGAGTCTGCTGCATGGAATGTGATGATGTATGATGATAAGATGACACGAGTGTGATTTTTTTGAATAACTTATATTCTTATATTCCTACTATCATTTTAAAATGTTGGCATAGACACTATGGCACATTATAAGTTATGTATTTTTGGTAAAGCTATTTACGATCACTTATTGTGTATGTCTGTTGCAACAATGAAATATTGATGAAAATGTCCATCGCAAGAATGAAGATGATCCCTGTGTGGAACTCAGCATTAGATGCATAGTTGCATATAGCATAGTTGAATGAATACTGTAGTAATAGTATTATTAGTATAATTGTATGAATACTGTAGTAATAGTATTGTTAGTATAGCTTATCATTAGTGTCTTTCTGTGTTTAGTGTTTTGTGTGTGTCTAGTTTCCCCTTGTGTTGTCCATCCTATTCTGTAGTATTGTTCCAAGTGTTTCTTGCTTTCTTTAGTTGTTTGTACCCGTCACACACGCGCACACACACACACACACACACACACACACACACACACACACACACACACACACACACACACACACACACACAACGTTAGTTGTGTTAGTGGGACTGTGCTGGCCGGTGATTGGCTGACCTCTCTTAAGTGGGCGAGACGGATTGCAGCGTGCCAACACATTGTTCTGATTGGACGGAATCAGGGAAAGCAGGCACCGCCGTGTGTGTGTGTGTGTGTGTGTGTGTGTGTGTGTGTGTGTGTGTGTGTGTGTGTGTGTGTGTGTGTGTGTGTGTGTGTGTGTGTGTGTGTGCGTGTGTATGTTTGCGTATACAGTTAGCTCCCTCTCATTGGCTCAATTGATGGCTCATCTCCATATAGTTTGTATGCTGAGATGAGACTCTTTATGATTGTCTGCTTGTCAAGTGGACTATAGCAGTGATGGAGGGTTACGCTCTGCTCTCTCTCTGTGTGTGTGTGTGTGTGCGTGTGTGTGTGTGTGTGTGTGTGTGTGTGTGTGTGTGTGTGTGTGTGTGTGTGTGTGTGTGTGTGTGTGTGTGTGTGTGTGTGTGTGTGTGTGTCTGTGTGTCTGTGTGTCTATGTGTGTGCGCGTGCGTGCGTGCGTGCGTGCGTGCGTGCGTGCGTGCGTGCGTGCGTGCGTGCGTGCGTGCGTGCGTGCGTGCGTGCGTGCGTGCGTGCGTGCAAGAGAGAGATTGAAGGGGTGAGATGTATGTGTGTGTGATGGGGAAAAGTATGTATCCTGGATCCTGGCAGATACATAGCGATTTGCATTACACTTGTGTGTACATGCATATGCATATAAGTGTGTGCGTGCAGTGTGTGTGTGTTCTCTATAGCAGGGAGTAAAAGACATTCATCAAACTCTTATCCGGGAACAGTAAAGAGCTAATCACACACACACACACACACACACACACACACACACACACACACACACACACACACACACACACACACACACACACACACTGCATGAATACAATATATTGTATTGTTTTAGAATGGATAAATGTGTTTTAATGTAGAGAGGTATATTTATGTCAAGGTATAGGAAACGGTAAACGTGTGAAATCTCCCACATTTCCTCAGATCTGTAGTCTGTAGGTGTAAAATAATAGAAACGCTGACAGCCAGCGTGGAGCGTTCCGTCACAACGCTCCGCGGTGGTTACCGCTAGATCTGATTGGATGAACAACACGCATGGCCGTTTACAGCTGTGGCACGTCGACATGCAGCGATGCCTTGAGGCCTCGTTAGGCGTGCCCCAACCACAGCCGCTAGGTGTTCAGTGGAAGCATATATACAGTTGGGTGCCACCGATATTGTCCCTTATCATTTGACCCATTTAGGCCTGACCTCAAAATTAAAAAAAAATCTTCTAAATCCTCCAGTTTTCTGAAATAAATATTTTCACGATTTAAAAAAAATAGCAGACCTACAAGCTCGTAGCGCGCCACTCGGTGGCGCGCTATGAGCTTGTAGATCTGCTATTTTTCAATATTTAAATTATAACATAATGTTTAAAACACCAAAAGGGGTTCCCGCCCAAAATGGGTTAACTGTCCTTTTGCGCAGATCACGCAAACCTCAGCAAAAAGAAAAGGACAATATCGATGGCCTCCAACTGTATATACCGCTGCTTTTCGTATAAAGCAGGGGTTCTCAACCTGGGGGTTGCGACCCCTCGTGGGTCGCAACAGAAAATAGAAATAGAAAAATCTATTTAACTGATTGGCTGGAAAATGGAAACTGAGAGTTTAGTACACACAGTGCATATCTGGTATTTATCCCATTTTGGGCGGGAACCCCTTTTGGTGTTTTAAACATTATGTTGTAATTTAGCTATTGAAAAATAGCAGATCTACAAGCTCATAGCGCGCCACCGAGTGGCCTTTTTCTTAGTTTTTTTGGGCTTAGTTTTAGTTTAGTTTAGTTTATTCGCACAATAAAACAGTACAAAAAAGGTAACATCAATAAAAGAGAAGTGTGTGCAGGTGAGAAAAGAAACCCATGGAGGGCTTATATGTGGTTCTCACCAAAGATAATATACAAATAGTAATATACAAATAGTAAGGAGACAAAGTAATCAAACATAGGTATGGAAAAAACAACAACAAATACATTATTTACACTTGTGAAGTGTGTGTGGTGTGGGGCTCACCTACGTGTCTTCTATCCCCACAAATACCCAAATTGGAACAACCAGTCTTTCTCATCAGGTTTTTATGTACAGTGGTCTCACAACAGGTCAACTGATTTGGTACTACTCGTGATGTCATAGGTATCGCCCTACTTTGTATAATCCCTCCCCCTCTTCAGTTCGGAATTTGCATTTTGTTTTTGGAGACTGGGGGGAAATTATTATTACGAGTCAAAGATGTGGGAGGGGAGTAGCTATGGGATGAGGGTGTTGCGGAGAAAATAATTTGCATACACTGCACCCCCCACCACATTGTGGTACTGCAGCTAAAACTGCTTTAGAAGCCAGACAGAAATGACATGGACTGTGTGTCACGGTGAGTCAAAGGGTAGGACCCTAATGCAGGACAAGAGCAGGAATGTTCAAATTAAATTATTTATTAAAGCAGAATCCCGTCAAGCTACAAACAAAACAAATGAGTAGTAGCAGCATGCAGAAAATGTAAAAAATGCAAAGGTTCTTCAAAGCATGAAGCAGTAAAGTCCAAAAATGCAGCCTTTCGAGCTGAACTAGGAACTAAGTACAGCTCGGGGACAAGGTTCGACTGTGGCTCAAGAGGTAGAGCAGGTCGTCCTGCTCTACCGGCTCCTCCTGGCTACATGTCGAAGTGTCCTTGGGCAAGACACTGAACCCCAAATTGCTCCCGATGTGCTGGTTGGTACCTTGCATGGCTTCCGCCGCGATCGGTGTATGAATGTGTGTGTGAATGGGTGAATGTAATGCACAATCTATGTAAAGCGCCTTGGATAAAGGCGCTATATAAATGCACCATTTACAAGGAAAGTATATGTTCTGACAGTGTGTTTGTGGAATAGGGAGCAGGGTAATTGCAGAAATGTTCACAGGTGTGGAATGGACATGGCACTGTGGGCTGTGGGCTGAACAGGTGTGTGACAATGACCTAGAGTAAGAATGGAGAGTGAGAGTGGCTGACAGGGAGACATGGTCTGTAGAGTAGACCATGACACTGTGTGGTTATATCAGAGTGTTGATTTAGCCTCAAACCATTAGAAATACGTTTGAGGGACATAAACAATATGATATTCAATAATAAAAAACATTAAAAAAAAACATAAAATGCATGTTGTAGTTCCTTTAATGAGAACTGCAGCGTTTTCAATACTTCTGCACTGGCTTCATTGTGGAGATGGAAAGCCTGCTTGCCGCCCGTTCGGATTGAGAGCAGCCGACCAGGAACTGCGTCTGAGGCAGAACTGTCAGTGGCAGAGGTTATAGTAACCATGTGGAATGTGTCTATTTCAGGCTGGGTTGACCACCAAT
>NC_136799.1:14549743-14564254 GCF_951216825.1 Electrona antarctica | reverse complement strand
CCCAAAACCCCCGCCCAGAATGGGTTAAGAAGGTGACTATACTTGGTCCTCACTAATGCGCATTATAACATATGGTAGCATTTGTTTTAAGAGGAGAGCTAGTGGACAGTTCAGAAAGTGACACCAGTGACATCATTGATGGGGAAGCCAAACTAAAAGAAACTGCAGGCTTTCTATTCCTGGGAAGTTAGCATGCTTTATTAGCCATTGTTCTCCCATTCATGAATATAATAATAAATACTTTGAATTTGTGTTTGAAATGACCAAACCTGCCTACCGATGATGTCACTGGTAGGCAGGTTTCTGAACTGTCCACAACCCTTATCTGGGACTAAATTGCTACCATAATGAGCATTAGGACCAATTATATGAAGATGGGTTGAAAATGTGTGAAGTGGTGCTTTAATTAACATAAACAACCAATAGGCCAGTTAACTACTCACACACGTACACACACACACACACACACACACACACACACACACACACACACACACACACACACACACACACACACACACACACACACACACACACACACACACACAAGAAAGGACACAGAAAAGAAAACAGATGAGCCCCCCTCTCTCTCTTTCAACTGAGTGTCTCTTCTGTTCTGCACTCCTCTCTTCTCTGAGAGGGTCACTGTCTTTCTTTTTTTTTTGCTCTTGTTTTCACACCACTCGTCTTTTTGGCGGGATGGAGAGATAGCTGCTGGATGAGAGCACTTCTCTATGTCGTCCTCAGACGAGCCCTCCATTTACTTGAGAGGACAAAAAAACTTCTCCTCCTTTTAAAAAAAAATATCCATGAATTCAAGTCTCCACGCGGTGAGTAATCGAGAGTAAAAGATATTTTTTTGGGTGGTGAACTATCTCAGATTGTGAGAAAGGAGAAATGATCCTTAGAACGCAGGTCTCCTGCATCAGGCCGGGTTGCCTATCCAGGGCCCGCCTCACATTTTATTAAACCAATTGGAATGGAATCTGAAGAATATAGAGTATGAACGTGACATCATTATCATACCCGGAAGTTATGCAGGAACGCCTACTGAGTGGCAAAAAAACTACTGTCTGGCCTTGACAGTGCATACCGCCAAACAGAAAAGTCTAGTATATCTGATTTCTACGTTAAACTCACTTTGCCATTCCATTTTTCCACTCACTGTATGCATGCACATACCCTCTATCTGACTGATACATAGAGAACACATGACACCAGAGATGATTTGTAACAATTTTGTGATTCTTTTTTTTTTTAATAAAATGAGTAGTAGCAAAAATTAATCTAGTCATGCACAATGGCCGGGACTTACAGTATATGGGGACTTGCATCATGGTCCAAGGAGTCCATGGAGGTGGGAAAGATTTTGTTTGTACAATTTACAGCAGTGGTTTTCAACCAGTGCATGGTCTGGGGACCACCAGTGGTCCTTGAGGGTCCTTGAGGTGGTCCCCAGCTAAATGAGTTGCATGGTAACCAAATGGACCCTTACAGATCGTTAACTCTTGAGAGCGTAAAATGAAACCATGGTTTCATTTTACGCTCTCAAGAGTTACATCATTATTAAACATCTGCAATACTTAATTTACAAGAAGTCTACACAATTAGAGAATGTAGAAGAATTGTTATTTTGATCAACGTTTGCCAAAAGCATTGAATTGTGGGCAATATCTTAGCCAACGACAACAAAACATTCTTCAGTTTGGGGTCTGCGAGGCTGGTGGTCCGTGGCTCAAATGGTGGTCCGTGGCTCAAATGGTGGTTGCTAAGCTGTGCTATTGCTATATTTCACCGTGTTTGGGTGAGATGGGGCTGGATGGATAGACAGACATACAGACAGACGGACAGACAGACAGCTAAATGGATCTGTATATGAATGTGACCGTACAGACAGACAGACAGACAGACAGACAGACAGACAGACAGACAGACAGACAGACAGACAGCTATACATGGGTATATGAATGTGACCAGTACGTACAGACATACAGACAGACAGCTACAGGCCCGGATTGGCCAACGGGAGAACCGGGACATTACCCGATGGCCTGCGCCTCCTACTGGCCTGCCTGCCTGGCTGCAAAAAAAAATAAAAAAATAAAAGATAAATAAATAAAAAAATGCAGTCCAGGCCAGCCAAACCAGCGCAGCGTTTATATGCTACAAAAGGTTACAAAAAATAATCTCTCCTAGACCAGCCAGGCCAGAAGCCACGGTCCATTTTCAATTCACACAGTGACATAGACAGAGAGAGAGAGAGTTGATAGTAAGAGAAATCTATGAAAATCTTGGAACTAAATAGTTACCAAGACATTTCTTCACCAATGTGTTTCTAAAGGTGTCTAATAACATGTACTAAAAGTTTGAAATTCAACTCCCGTGGGAAATTGAGTTATTAGCATAATATGTGACCATACCCTTAACATCCTATATAATGCAAAAAGGTCCAAATTTCATCATTCTTTAAGTAGCATGTGACATATGAAACTATAGGGTTTTCATGATTCTGAATCCATTCCAAGCATTAGTTTTGCACAAAAAACACTCCTTGGGAGGAAAACGGCCTCATAAACGTGATGAGGTCAGCACATTTGGTCAAGTGGATATGGCCTAATTTAGCCCAAGGAGTGTTTTTTGTGCAAAACTAATGCTTGGAATGGATTCAGAATCATGAAAACCCCCTAGTTTCATATGTCACATGCTACTTAAAGATTGATGAAATTAGGACTTTTTTGCCTTATATAGGATGTTAAGGGTTTGGTCACATATTATGCTAATAACTCAATTTCCCACGGGAGTTGAATTTCAAACTTTTAGTATATGTTATTAGACACCTTTAGAAACACATTGGTGAAGAAATTTCTTGGTAACGATTTAGTTCCCAGATTGGTGAAATACCTGATAAAATGCCCTTACTATGAGTCTGTCGCTGGCCTGGCTGGGATGCTGGGACACACCCCCTGCTTGGCTAGTTTGTCAGTGTGGTGGTGCTGTAAGGGTTGCAGCCAGTTTTATATGCCTGTCTTTGTGTGTCAGTGTGTGTGTGTGTGTGTGTGTGTGTGTGTGTGTGTGCGCGCGCGCGCATGCGCGCTCTGTTGTAAATTAGAGTACGTTTTAAAATATTTGGCCATATTTCCTACTGAATTTGCAAAGGTGGATTTAATACCAGTGCTGGAGCTTCAGCAGGAGAGCCCAGTGCTAGCTCAGAGGAACAGGCAGTGGCAGGTACAGAGCAAAGAATACAATTTGGGACAAGTCATTGAATTGTATAAGATGAGTAATGCACATGTGAGATTTACAATAAGTTATAGCATGAAACAAACAAACATTTGATGACAAATTACATTTATAGTAATAGTAATGATTCCACAATATTTTCCTAACTGGATATTCAGTAACAGTACCATCCGGTAGTGATGATTCTGGGGGGGAGATGCAAGCAGAGCCCACTCTAGTGACTCTACCCAGTGACAGTGTCAGTGAGACCTCAGAGACAGAGGAAATTACAGGTACATTTGAACTAATGTAAAGTAGGAAAACAAGTTATTGTTATTATGGTATGTGATATACTGTATAGATTATGCTTTTAATGTCAGCTGAACAAAAACAACAATTTGATGAGAAAACAAGTTATGTTTCTTTATCATATTGTTGTTTTATTGTTTCAAATATAATAAGTTTGTGGATTTTGACCAGCCTTGTCTGTTTCATTTGATCATTATTACACAAAGTTTGGAAATAGAGAATACTACAGTATATCACTGACCAATAGAGAAATAGTTTTTCCATGGTAATGAGACTATTACTAATTTAGTAATAGTAATAGTTGGTAGGTCTGGCCAAAAATACATCCACAGGATGTATGGCCTGGCTGGTGTATATGATTCCTGGCCTGATCTGGGGCTCCAGTCCGGCCCTGGACAGCTACATGTATAGGTATATGAATGTGAGCAGTAGTTATATTCTACTAAGACCAGAGACCAGCAGGTGTCAGTTAAACAGCACTGACTCTGTTTGGCTCTGCAACTCTCTCTCTCTCTCTCTCTCTCTCTCTCTCTCTCTCTCTCTCTCTCTCTCACTTTTTGAAAAGTCTATGAGGAAAATGAACGGGGAATTATACCCTAACATACATACCATACATATTGGACACAATTAAGTATAGCCTACATTTTATTCATAAATAAGGTTACATAGTAACGCTTCAGTATTAAACATGATGCACTTAAAAATAAACAGGTTTTCCTACCTTTAAACGCCCACAGATGGTTGGCCGCGGAGACAGAGTTTTACAGTACAAACACACACACAGTTTTATAGTACAGACGCACGCACGCACGCACACACGCACGCACGCACGCACGCACGCACGCACGCACGCACGCACGCCACACACACACACACACACACTAGGGCAGCAGCGTACTAACATGATATTCATGTGAACCGGGTCTTACATTGTCCTCATAACAACAGGTGTTTCTTTAATCTGTTTTAATTTGGCCACTTCCAGGGAACGTGTGCCTGGCAATGTCGCCATCAGAGACAAAACCATTCATGAAAATGAACCTGTTTTCTGTGTTGTGAGTTTATTGACCCATTTAGGACCCCTTTATTTTTTTTGTTTTTATGCTAATTTCCATCCATAGTCACCGGACATTGAACACTAAACAAAACTGACATAACAAGACAAGAGAGGACAGCGTACGAAAACATATATTTTTGTTTGGCTTATTCCTTCAGACAACAATCTAGCGGCATAGATATCGTAGCATTCAAAACAACAACAAAAAAACAGGTGTGTCTGTAGCAAGACACAAGAAGGTTTTGTTTGTTGCCTGTAATGTTATCTGTGTTGCCTAATTCAATTGTTATTTTGTTACGTATTTTGTTACGTTGGCATCCAGGGAGTGTGTGTGCAAAGTTTGCCAAATTTTGCACACGCACTCCCTGGATGCCAACGATGAACCTCTGCCCCAAAAATTCCAGAACGGCCTGTTATAGCGCCACCAGGAGGCCGCTTTGTGCAAAACAAGTTTTTGGACAGTACACCTACAAACATCACGCAAATTGGTACACAGTCTCTCTAGAGCCATTCAACGAAACGGGTCTTTCAGATTTCTCAGACTCCATCCTGATTGGCTAAGATTGGCTTCCAAAGTTTGCAGGAGTGCTCAGTTTCAAACAAAATGCTGCAAATCATGAACACATAATAAAGTAATGAAAAAGTATAATAAAGGCAAAAGCCACACAAAAAAAACATTAAAAAAAATTAAAAGATGTTGTGAGATCCTACAATAAATAAAATCAATAAAACAATCAATTAATCAAGTGCCTCAGGCAGATCTTTGTCGAAGTAATGCCTCGACAAAACAGAGAGTGCAACACTCACATGGGTGGGGCGGATTAGTGTCGTTTTCTAATCCACGCAGGGATCATTTTAATTGCAGAGAATAAACAGTTAACGGATGGATGGAAGAGAATAAACATTAAACATTGTTACAGCCAGCAGGATGGGAGCAGCTCCTCCCGGATGGCAAGGTCAACAATAAACATAGCTCTGGTCCATAGCTCTAATGCGTTGCTATGAACCAGAGCTACAATAAACATAGGCCTATGACTTTTATTTGTACTACATAGACTTTGTCAAGAGGTCAAGATTGGAGGGTGGCTACATGGGTACGTTATGTGATTTTAGGCATCGATGTGCAGTTTATTTTGTGGTCAGATCAGCAGCAGGTTAAATATTTATCATGGAGAAGACCGAATATGTAGCACGATACTGACATGCAAGCCAAGGTACAGTACAGTATAGTGCAGTTAAATTCCTTGATCAGTGAAGAAGAGGGAATTCCCTGTAATTAACCACTTAATGCCTATGTACATAACATATCCAAATCTGCATTTTTGAGGGATGCAGGGTTTAAAGTATAAAAACAACACGCCAGCAGGAAGTCATATTTGTAATCTGTAATCAGGGAAGTTAGGCCTACTACTAACGATAGCTTTACATTTAAGCTCAAAACGCACTTATTCTTCTACCAACCATTTACTCAAATGTTTTACTTAAGTAAAAGTATCAATACTGCAATGTAAGTATTGGGCATCAAAATGTACTTAAAAGCACCAAAAGTAAAAGTATTCAGAATGTTTCATTTTAAGTTTTCAAAAGGCCAAAATGTATATTATATGTTTTCAAATAAATGTAGTGGCGTAAAAGTACAATATTTGGATCCAAGATGTAGTGGAGTTGAAGTAAATGTATTGCAATTTGGAAATACTAAAGTAAAGTAAAAATACCTCAAAATTGTACTTAAAGGGATATTTAAATTTTTGGTCATTTTATCATCTACTCAGGTCTATGTGAACACACCCCAGACAGTTTTTAAGTTGCTCGATTCAGATATTTGAAGATATTCATTGTAGCTGCCCTGCCCCCTTCCTATACAAACCAAATGTAACTTCAAATTACATTTTAACCATGATAGAGTAATCGAAAATACCTTTTCTGGTGACTGATATTATCCTTGTAATACGTGAAGGGGTCGTGGTTTTGTTGTCTCCACCAGGCCGAAGGCATATGGAGGGCCAAAACTGCCATATCTAAAAATAAATGAATAAATAAAATAATAAATAAATAAATCCAAAAATAAATAAATATATATGCAAAGAAATATATAAATCAATAATTAAATGCAAAAATAAATAAATAAATAGGCAAATAAATATAGAAATGAATAATTAAATGTATTTATTTGTTTTAATTATGTACACATTTAAATGCGCATTTAAATACACATTTAAATACGCATTTAAATATGCATTTAAATGTGCATTTAAATATACATTTAAATGCACATTTAAATATGCATTTAAATACGCATTTAAATACACATTTAAATGTGCATTTAATTTGTGTATTTCAAGCTGCTTTTCCCAAGGGTGTATTTCATGAACCGTATGTTAATGAGGGGGCGTGTCTTTCCTAATGAGGGTGTGTCTTTCCTATTCAGCCATTAGCAATCTAACCCAGAGCAATCAAACACCAAAAGATCCCATCCAGCCACTAGCATATAGTTTTGGATTTTACATTTCATTTTAGTTTAGTTTGTTTGTTTTGAATATATATATCTTTTTTTAATTAAGTTATTGGCATCAAAATGTACTTTAAGTACCCAAAGTAAAAGTGTCCTAAATGTATAAAAATCTTTTGAAAATAGCAGATCTCCCCAAGCTCACAATGTGTCGCATCGTGGCCCATGTGAGCTTGTAGATCGGCTATTTTTAAATGCCAAAAATCTATATATGCTAGGGCTATTGTATGTAAGTTTTGTAATAATAATCAAAATCTACAAATTAATTAGTAACTAAAGTTTTCAAATAAATGTAATGGAGTAAAAGTAGGCTACAATTTTGGGATTTGTAAAAGTATTGGTATTGGAAAATACTCAAGTAAAGTACCAGTAAGACCTCCTTGCACGCATCCGCCTGGGTGACGGCAGACTGCTGGGCCGCTGGCGCTTTGGCATGGGGGGTCAGATCAACATATGGAATGAATTCTGTACTGGCCATATATGGAGCGTGTCTTGAGTGTACAGGGTTTGATGAGGTCAGAGGTCAGATCAACATAATAGAACAGGACAACTCCAGTCAGAACAGGTCAACTCCATATATGGAGATATAAGGGTGGCAGCGGGGGCAGTGTCTTGAGAGTACGGGCCTTAATATTCGCGCCTGTTGCATGGACAGGTATCAGTCAAAAGAGAGACATCGAAGTGGAAGGACAGGTGGAGAAGGATCAACATATGGAATGTCAGAACAGGAAGGAGAGGTGGAGAAGGATCAACATATGGAATGTCAGAACAGGTCAGCTCCATATAGAGATCTAAGGGTTTGAGTTTGAGGTCAGATGTAGAGTTGCTGGCCGGCTCCATATGCAGATCTAGGTGATGATCCAGTCTTCTCCATGTATGCCTATCCAGGGTTTGATGAGGTCAGTGTCATGATCTTCATATATGGAGATGGCCATATATGGAGACGTGATGTCACGAGGCGTGATGTCACGAGGCATGATGTCACGAGGTGTGATGTCATGAGGTGTGGACTGATGACTATATATGGAGGCGTGACGCTGACTGACGGAATATGCAGGTTTTCATATTAAACTGTGTATATCTCAACAAATACCTCAAACTTGTAGCCTACTTAGGTACAATACTTAAGTAAATGTACTAGATATTTTCCACCACTGCAAATACAAAAATACAAAATTTTGAACACAAGAAAGGGTTTGATTGATTGATTGATTGAAAATTGTATTCACAGTTTGTATAATTTGGGTACAGTTCAAACGAAGGTACAGGACAAAAACTGCTATGAGGATAAAACCAGAAAAAAGACTAAGACTTGTTTGTTTACATCAGGGTCCTCCATTTTCAATTTATCAGAAAGACGGGTAACAGGGTTACAGGTCAAGTGGACACTTAGTGGATCGACAGGTCACTTGTACACCTTGGATGAGTGGGCACTAGGTACAGGGTTGTAGTTTTTCTGGCACCTTGGATGAGTGGGCACTAGGTACAGGGTTGTAGTTTTTCTGGCACCTTGGTCGATTACCTTTGACCTCAGTACATTTTATTCTCAGTAGTAATTCTTAGTGGGGCAACTGGGCACCTAGGGGTAGGATAACTGGGCACCTGGACAACTTGGCACTGGGTAAAGGTGGGCAGTTTTTTTGCCACCTTGGTCGGGCACCATTGACATCAGTACATTTTATTCTCAGTAACATTCTTCTTGTGTGCAGTGAGATTAAGTATTGGCCTAAATTGGACATCATATATCTCTGATTGCACACTGTATGTGTATGCCCAGGCAAACATATTAATGCAGACATTTTGTAAGTGCTCTTCAGATGTCAAGGTTTAACTTTTTAAAGCATTTTGCACACCATTGTACACCAGGGGTTTTCAACTGATTATGAACCAGGGACCACGTACCACCCTGACTGAGAATCAACCTGGGGACCACCACCCTGACTGAGAATTAACCTGGGGGCCATTGTTGTGTTGGGAGGGGGGATATGGTCGTGGTGTGGGGGAAAGAAATTAACCTTCCATATTGAACTCATGTTGCTGTTCATTGTAACTTATTCTATGAGTAAGCAGACACCTGGGATTGATTATGGGCACATTTCCTTAATGGTGACTCAACCAGGCAATCCGGTTTCCCTTGAGATTCTAACTCACTTTTCTGTGGAAGTTCTTGACATCCGACTTCCCAGTAACTGACAACATCGACGCGTCATCATTTCTCCCAGGAACTATCAACCTTATTTAAACAAAGGTATTCTGCCTGGTCTCGTGCCAGACGCTCAAGAGATCCCGCACACTGGTTGGCCTTTAGGCAAATCAGAAATGCATGTACCTCAGAAGTAAAAAAAGCCAAGTCAAAATACTTTCTAGACCTTATCACTAGCTCTTACTCTAACCCAGCTAATTTTTGGAAAGCTATTGATTTAAAAAAACATAAATCCGCAAACACTCTGCCTACTCACATTAAATATGATAACCTGGTGCTTGGAGATCAAGCGGATATCTGCCATGCCTTTAACAAACACTTCGAAGATGCAGGGAATTTATTTGAAAAAACGCATACAGGACCCCTTGTAAACGTTCTAGATATCACTTACCAATTGGACCATCATCAATCTTTTTCTTTTAAGCCCTTCACCCCTCGCTCTGTATTAGACGAATTATTAAATATGAACGCAAAGAGCCCACCAGGGGAGGATAACTTGGATCCATTTTTCATTAAATTAACTGCCCCAATCATTGCAGAACCTCTTGCCCATATCTTTAACCTCTCAATCAGTGAAGGTGTTTTTCCCAGTTTATGGAAAACGGCCCACGTAACCCCTCTTTTTAAAGGTGGGGATAGAGAGGACCTAAACAATTATAGACCAATCTCAAAACTGCCCTGTCTAGCTAAAATAATGGAAACACTAGTTAATAATCAACTCAAGCCATTTCTCTCTAAATTTTCTGTTTTAAGCCCACATCAATCCGGTTTTAGACCAAATCACAGCACTATTTTTGCAGTCACCTTAGTCAAAAATGATATAGTATCTGCAATAGATAATCGACAACACTGTGCTGCCTTATTTATAGACCTCTCAAAAGCATTCGATACTGTAAATCAAGGCCTATTGCTGGAGAAACTACGTAACATCGGTCTGGACGATAGGGCCCATCGTTGGTTCCATGACTACCTAAACGAGAGGCGCCAGTGTGTCAGGGGAAGGGATACACAATCGGATTTCCTGCAGGTTACCAATGGTGTACCTCAAGGTTCTGTACTAGGTCCAGTTCTTTTTACCATATACATAAATGACATAGTATCCACACTAAAAGACTGCCAATCCCACTTATATGCTGATGACACCATACTTTACTGTACAGCTGACTCTACCCAATTAGCAATAGAAAAACTCCAACAAGCCTTTAACACCATGCAAGATGCTTGATGAAAAATGTACGTTTAAACACCATATCACTGACCTTACCACCAAGTTAAGGCAGAAAATTGGTTTTCTCTATAGAAATAAAGCTGACTTCCCAATGATCTGTAGGAAAAGGGTTGTTGATGCTGTTTTCATGTCAGTTCTGGACTACGGTGATGTTATTTATAGAAATGCTGCCCTTACCACTCTTCTACCCCTAGATACAGTTTATCATTCAGCACTAAGGTTTATTACAGGTGAAAACTATAACACTCACCATTGCACCCTTTACGATAAAGTAGGCTGGTCTTCCCTCTCTG
This sequence comes from Electrona antarctica, assembly GCF_951216825.1. Taxonomy (NCBI): domain Eukaryota; kingdom Metazoa; phylum Chordata; class Actinopteri; order Myctophiformes; family Myctophidae; genus Electrona; species Electrona antarctica. The sequence continues at coordinate 14,553,436 of NC_136799.1, read as the reverse complement.
AGAGGAGAACCATGCACTGGCACCAGTTTATTTTTAAAGCCATTGATGGGAAGCTACCTCCATACATCACATTGCTGTTACAATGGAAAAGAAAAACTCGCCAGACCCGTTCAAGTGAATGGCTTTCTCTAGAGGTCCCATCCGTCCAATCTGAATTAGGTAAATCAGCTTTTTGCTTCAATGCCCCCACCACATGGAACACTTTACAACAAACATTGAAAATTAACACCCCAATATCCTATGGTCAATTTAATAACCTGCTTTTGAACCTCCCTACCTCAATATGTAACTGTTTTTAACTTGTGTTTTGTCTCAATGTCTGATTGTCTGTATAATGATGTCTCTCCTTACATTTGATTTGTGTTTTATGTCCTAAACTGTTTCATAAAATGTATGTAATCTCGGCAGCATTGAAAATGTCTTTCGAGAATAAATAAACGTTTCAATCAATTTGTCACCAGATCATTTACTGCATTGTTTCTCAACTTGTGGTCAATACAATAAATTCAAATACGAATCTTCACTTTCCTACATTACTAAATGCAGGGTCAGGGTCCAGGGACCACATGCAACAACTTCACGGACCACCAGTGGTCCACGGACCACCTGTTGAAAACCCATGCTGTACACCATCACTTGTTTACCTTTACTACCACCATATGATAATATTGTATCTGTATTTATTTATCATATATCTCTGATTGCACACTGTATGTGTAATGCCCAGGCAAACATATGAATGCAGACAGACAAGTGCTCTTCAGATGTTAAGGTTTAACTTTTTAAAGCATTTTGCACACCATTGTACACCAGGGGTTTTCAACTGATTATGAACCAGGGACCACGTACCACCCTGACTGAGAATCAACCTGGGGACCACCACCCTGACTGAGAATTAACCTGGGGGCCATTGTTGTGTTGGGAGGGGGGATATGGTCATGTCATGGTGTACACCATCACTTGTTTACCTTTACTACCACCATATGATAATATTGTATCTATTTATTTATCATCATTTCCTGGGAAAACAGACAAGTACAGTCGATCTCTGAGCTCCTACATAGATTATCCAATGGTTGTTAAGTGACATCATCAAGTTCCACCCGGTCAGTGAGTGACATCATCAAGGTCCACCCCCTCATTAACATATGGTTCATGAAATAGACCTTTGGGAAAAGCAGCTTGAAATACACATTTAAATGTGCATTTTAAAGGGGAATTTAAATGCATATTTAAATGTACATTTAAATGCGTATTTAAAGGTACATTTAAATGCGTATTTAAATGCGTATTTAAATGCATATTTAAATGTACATTTAAATGTACATTTAAATGTGTAGATAAATAAAAATAAATAAATAAATAGTCACTTAAATACATTTAATTATTGATTTATATATTTCTTTGCGTATTTTTTTTTATTTTTTTTTGCATTTTTTTTTTTAATTCAATTATTTATTTATTTTTTAGATATGGCAGTTTTAGCCCTCCATAATAGCATGGGGAGAGAGTATGTTTTGCACTCCGTCCGTCCGTCCGTCCATCCGTGTGTCCGTCCGTCTGTGAACAGCTAATCTCCGGCACCGTTAACCCGGTCGATGTCAAATTTTGCACACACACTCCCTGGATGCCAACGATGAACCTCTGCCCCAGAATTTCCAGAAGGGCCTGTTATAGCGCCACCAGGAGGCCGATTTGTGCAAAACAAGTTTTTGGACAGTACACCTACAGATGTTGTCCAAACATCACGCAAATTGGTACACAGTCTCTCTAGAGCGATTCAACGAAATATGTGTTTCAGATTTCTCAGACTCCATCCTGATTGGCTAAGATTGGCTTCCAAAGTTCGCAGGAGTGCTCAGTTTCAAACAAAATGCTGCAAATCATGAACACATCGTGTGATTTCCGTGAAATTGTGCACGCACATTCCCACTAGTCCGAGGAATAAATGCCACGTGAACATTTTCAACTCAGCGTCATGGTGGCGCTATAACTCGCCTAAAAGTGTTTTTTACCTCTAACTGCACGGATCTGTGGATAACTTTGTATGCCAACTCCCTAGAGGCCAAGGAAAAACCTTTGCCTGGAATTTTTCACATCTGCTCTTTATAGCGCCACCAGGAGGCCGACATATGTAAAACACATTTTCTAATATTACTCCTTCAGATTTTATCCAAATTTCACGAAAATCGGTACACATGCTCTCCATAGTCATGTGATCAAGACACGTTTGTTTGATTACTCATAATCCACCCCCATTGCCTACGATTGGCTTCTAAACCTTTCAGGAGTAGCCCGCTTTGTACCCGTTTTGTACAAATTGCCACAACTACTCAACGCAGCGTCCGATTGCGGTGAAACTGTGCATGCATATTCCCACTAGGCTTTGGAAGAAATGCCACTTGACCGTTTTCAAATCAGCCTCATGGTGGCGCTACAACAGGCCCCCACACACACACACACACACACACACACACACACACACACAATATTACTCCTAAACATTTTGCCAAACATCACACACAGTACTCCTATCCTCCTGGTGGAGACCTGTGCCCAGAAGGGCACTTTTTCTAGTTGTAATATGACATTGCCCACGCCTCCACCTCTTAAAAACTGTAATATGATATGTAATTTGATTGCACCTGCATAATCGGGCCCAGTGTCTCTTCTGTTCTGCACTCCGCTTTTCTCTGAGAGGGTTACTGTCTTTTTGTCTCCACCAGGCCGAAGGCATGGGGAGAGAGTATGTTTTGCACTCCGTCCGTGTGTGTGTGTGTGTGTGTGTGTGTGTGTGTGTGTGTGCGTCCGTCCGTCCTTCCTTCCTTCCGTCCGTCTGTTACCAGCTAATCTCCGGCACCGTTGGCCCGATCCATGCCAAACTTTGCACACACACTCTCTGGATGCCAACAACGAACCTCTGCCCCAAATATTCCTCAACGGCCTGTTATAGCGCCACCATGAGGCTGATTTAGGCAAAACACATTTCTGTAGATTACTCGTACACATTTTATCCATACATCACACAATTCGGTATACACTATCTCCATAGTCATGTGATCAACACGGATCTGCAGCATTTCCCATCTTCCTTCCTGATTGGCTAAGATTCGCTTCCAAAGCTCACATGATTGGTCCGTTTCGAACAAAATGCCACAAATCACAAACACAGTGTGCAATTTCCGTGAAATTATACACGTTTCCACTAGGCTGAGGACGACATGACACAATTTATTTTCCAAACCAGCCTCATGGTGGCGCTATAACAGGGCAATTCCTGTTTTTACCTATAACTGCATCGATCTGTGTACAACTTTGTATGCAAAAAACATTTTCCCTGCATCCCTCCACATCTGCCGGTTATAGCGCCACCATGAGGCCGATTTCTGCAAAACACATTGTTTATATTAGTCGCACAGATTTCATCCAAATCTCATGCAAATCGGTATACATGATCTCTGTAGTCATGTGATCAAGACGAGTCTGTTTGATTTCTCAGATTCTACACTGATTGGCTAAGATTGCCTTCCAAAGTCTTCAGGAGTGGCCCGTTTTGTACAAAATGCTGCACATGTCCTGCTCATCCAGAATTCTATCCTCAGAGATGCTATGAGTGATCTGGCTCTGCATTTCCTCAACAAAATGAAGAAAATTGTTGCAAAAAACAAACAAACATGTTTATATCACTCCTAA
>NC_136799.1:14542243-14544743 GCF_951216825.1 Electrona antarctica | reverse complement strand
GCCATTATGTTTGAAATAGGGCTCATCAGTCAGGACGGGAACCCCTTTTGGTGTTTTAAGCATTATGTTATACTTTAGCTATTGAAAAATAGCAGAGCTACGAGCTTGTAGATCTGCTATTTTTTTAAATAGTGAAAATGTGGCGCAAATCTATTCTTTCAGAGCGATCGTTTTTCAGTCAAATCTTTGCTTCTTGGGGGTTCCCATGGAACAACATATTTTCAGATGGGGGTTGGCGGCCAATTTCATATAATTTCTGGGGTCCTTGACATGAAATAGGTTGAGATCCACTGACATAGAAACACAGGTTCAGAAAACTGTCATGATTTAAGTAGTCAACGTGTTCCTCAACTTTGCTCGGGTCCCCACCGGAACCCTCTCAAGGACCCCCGGGGGGTCCCCGGACCCCACCTTGAGAACCACCGCTGTGTAGGAGCCGAGAGACGTAGAGGAGCGTGTCCTTATCACTTGATAGAACTTTACTCTGGTTGCCGTGCCGACAAAGCGTTTTGATACGCACACACACACACACACACACACACACATCACACACACACACACGCACAACCACACACACACACGCACAACCGCACACGCACACACACACACACACGCACACGCACACACACACCCACACCAACCTCCATCTCTGATTGGTGCGATGAGATGAATCTACATAAAAAGTTAAAAATGCATTAAATATTGTTTCATGTATGACTGGCTTTCTGCTGACATTTCAGCTCTGTGCTCATTAATATGCAGAACAAATTAAACTTATGATTGCTTGTTGATATTCTACCCCCTCCATCTCTCATCTCTCCTCATCTCTCCGTTCCTCTCGTTTTTTTTCTTTCCTCACCATCTGTTCTTTGGAGCGTTCCACCCCACCCCCAACCCCAACCCCTCTCTCGTTCCCTCTTTTCTTTTCGGGGTGTAGAGGTTGTGTTATTTTGTATTTTGTGACTCTGTTTTTGCTGCTCCCAAATTAACCTCGACCTCTACAACCTGAGCTATAGCTTGTTAGCTTGCGGCTATGATCTCCCATTGGTTTGAATGGGGATCGCTAGTAACGGCGTATCGCGGCTAATATATTTTCCACGAATGGAATGCTGAGTGTTGTCTATACAAAGAAAATATACAACATATCGTTTTTTTTAGTGTTATGTTAGTGTCCCCGGGGGGTCCCCGGAACATCCAGACCCCCAGGAACATGCCCAGGGTGCCGGCCCTGTTCCGATGAGCCTTCTCGCGTCCGAAACGGTCGAGAAATGACAGAGTTACCGTGTTGTAGCTTTCCGTGCTCGGACAGACATAGGGACACACATAGCTGCATGCGTAATGGAGTGGAGGCACCACTCAAAAACCTGCCCCAATCGATGTGATTGGCTGAGACATGCAGAGGGAGCACACTTTTTGATTTGCGGGATAACCTTTTCCGTTCGCCACGGCTTGCAAACTCGGATGGCATGATACGTTGACGCCATCGTCTGCTGATCAGCGCTAGGGCTTTCACTTCAAGTGATTTTTATTGGTTGACTTGTTGCCTAGTTTACTAGTCGACTAGTTGTTTAACTAGGCCTACCTATATCAGTATGTAAAAAAAAACGTTTTATTTTATTTGTACATTTAAAAACTGCAGTGTACATTGGTATATAGCTATAATCTAGCAGCTAGATTATAGCTATATACCAATGTACACTGCTAGATTCTAGCTGATCTTGAGGCCTACAAAAGCGGGGGGAAAAAAACATTTTATTTTCTTATCAACTAGTCAACTACGAGGTCAACTAGTGGATTTACTAGTCGACTAGTTGCTTAAAGCCCTACTCAGCGCAGGCACTCTCTGGCCTCGTCATCGCTGCCACCTGCTCTATTTTCAAGTGATTAACCACTTAACCACGCTTGCTTAGCGATCCCGGCTCCAATGCTCCCGATGGCCTTTGCTGCGCTGCGGGTCACATCCCCATCTATTTCCCCATTTCCTTTCTACCTACTGTACTATCAATGTAGCGCAAAAACTAATTTTATATTTAGGCGCTATACTGTAGTGTACTTGTACTTGATCCACTACGTTTTTTCCGCCTCATCACCAAACCTCTTCCAAAAATAGCCTTCCTACAACCGTACAAACTGTCAGACTATCACTCAAAATGTTTAATTGAGCAATATTAGACGAGAGGGTGTGCTTTAAATGGCTAGCCTAGCAACCCAGTGGGCTGCGCTCTGGGAGAACAGAGCAGCTGATGTGTATGTTTTGATTAGGTGTTCCATCATGCTCGTTTGAAGCACGGCTAGATGGCTGTTTCAACCAATCAGATTCCTCGAAACGACCGGTTGTATAATTTGCAATTTGCTTCACTTCATGAAGAAAACAAAAAAGATATAAGTATGATTGATAACTGTCTTGACTGATAACCAAACAAAGTTGCATTTCTCCAAACCAATTGGCGTTTATGCATTATAACAATCAGACCTTAGGCTTTGCTTTCATTGCAAAACA
>NC_136799.1:14524874-14542043 GCF_951216825.1 Electrona antarctica | reverse complement strand
AACTGCTCAGCAACCCATGAAGGGACATAACCCGTAAACGACTATAAACGTTAAGTGAAATATATTGGTGGAGAGAGACACACACACAGAGGAGAGAGAGATAGAGAGAGAGAGAGAGAGAGAGAGAGAGAGAGAGAGAGAGAGAGAGAGAGAGAGAGAGAGAGAGAGAGAGAGAGAGAGAGAGAGAGAGAGAGAGAGAGAGAGAGAGAGAGAGAGCTAAGTGATTGATGCAGTAGGGACTGGTAGAGTGACTAAGGGTGGTGTGGTGTAAGTGCTTCATGGAGTGGAAGGCAGTGTGAGAGGCTGTATATAGTGGTCTGAGGCTCTCATGGATGGATATATCTGTATAGTGGGAGCGCTGGGAGAGGAGAGGAGGCTACAGTAGACATGATGGGAGAGGAGAGGAGGCTACAGTAGACATGATGGGAGAGGAGAGGAGGCTACGGTAGACATGATGGGAGAGGAGAGGAGGCTACGGTAGACATGATGGGAGAGGAGAGGAGGCTACGGTAGACATGATGGGAGAGGAGAGGAGGCTACGGTAGACATGATGGGAGAGGAGAGGAGAGGAGGCTACAGTAGACATGATGGGAGCGCTGGGAGAGGAGAGGAGAGGAGGCTACAGTAGACATGATGGGAGTGCTGGGAGAGGAGAGGAGGCTACGGTAGCAGCATGGAACCTTTGGCCGAGAGGGGAGGATTAATAGCCTGTGTTCCAGCCGTCACTGCGCTGCTCAGTCTCACAGTCTCCTATTCTCCACAGGTAGGCGGGACATACTGTGTGAAGGTTGAAATGGAACCGTGGCTTCTGATTGGTCTGTGGTGCGGGTTGAGGAAAAACAGCAGTTTGACGTTGTATCAATGCGCACTGCGCAGCTACTGCTGTTGTCCTGCAACGTCCCCTTATCATTCACTAAAGCCACCCCGCCACACAGCTGTCATTTGTTTTGTACTACTGAATCTGACAGTGTAGGCTACTACTGAATCGTTTACTTTTTACTTTTTCGAACGGCACTACTTTTTCAACAGTGCATGAGAAGCATGGACAGAGTGGCGCTGGCTGATGACGTATCAGCCACAACGGCGCTGTACGTAACAGTTGACGATATGAAATGCGAGTCAAGTAGCCTCTGTCCAGACTGAGTAGTGCAGTGACATGTTCAGATCAGTGGAACACAGCCAATCAGAGGTAGAGGATTAAGGTTTATTTGGCGAGTGTGCAAATGGGTACGGTGCAAAATAACCGATCTACAAGCGCACACACACACACACACACACACACACACACACACACACACACATACATACACACACAGACACACACACACACACACACGTGCATGCGTGCGTGCGTAGGGACAGAGGAGAGAGAGAGGAATGTTCCCTCAGTGAAGTCAGGTAATACTGGAATTGATGTATGCTGATGTGTTAAGAGCTCTATGAAACGGAGAGGAGAGGAAGGTGTGAGGTGTTAGGACTAACACACACACACACACACACACACACACACCCATACACACACACACACACACCCATACACACACACGCGTGCTGTGTGTGTGTGTGTCATCACCATGACAGACTGAAAGTGCCAGACGCACAACATCAATCGCACCCATTGTTTACACACTGGAGCGGGTCGACCAGACGAATCACACAGGTTCAAGTTCATGAGCGATTTGCCGGCGGTCAGAGAGCACACGTGTAACAGGGAGACAATAGAGGAGAGCCATGCGCTGACACAGCTGTTAATCCATTTAAACTTCAGGCTGATTCTATGTCTACTAAATCTGAACATTTCTGAAAAACCAATGTTTCTATGTCAGTGGTTCTCAAAAGGTCCCCAAAAATGGTATGTAATTGTCCTCTGACCCCCATCTGAACATATGTTCAGCTGGGGGTCCCCATGAAAACATCATTGATGAAAACATCATTGACGTGAGCATCACTCTTAACCCATTTAGACCTGAGCTCGATTCTACAAAATGTCTTCTAAATCATGACGGTTTTCTGAAAAACCCATTTTTCTATGTCAGTGGTTGACATTTTCATGGCATGGACCCCCAAAAATATATGTAATTGGCCGCCGACCCCCATCTGAAATTATGTTGGTCCAGGGGCCCCCCAGAAGCAAATTTGAGTTAAAAACATTCACTCTGAAAGAATATATATTCAAAGATTTGTGCCACATTTTCACGATATTTCAAAAACAGCAGACCTACAAGTTCATAGCGCGGCACTCGGTGCCGCGCTATGAGCTTGTAGATCTGTTGTTTTTCAATAGCTAAAGCATAACGTAATGCTTAAAACACCACGTTCAGACCTGAATATATATATTCGCTCTGCCCGTTCGCACAACTTCTCGTCTTTGCATGGACTTTGTATGTAATCGTGCCTCTCTAACCGTCCAAGTCTGAACGCACCTTACAGTATTATATAATATAATATAATATAATATAATATAATATTAATAATTTAAACCGCATCTGAATTAAACATGGAAAGTACCAACACGCACACACGCACGCACAATCCTAACACACACACACACTCGTAACACATAGTCCTCCACACAATAGAAGCATGCACTTATAGCTCACAGCTTACACATATTCACACTCACAGTACACACACACACACACACACACACACACACACACACACACACACACACACACACACAGTAGAGAAGACAAATAGCAGAGGGCAGCAGCTCTCTGACCTCGCTGCCTGACTGAAGAGTAATTTCACTGCTACTGGAAGATGTGCAGAGAATACACTGAGAGAGAGAGAGAGAGAGAGAGAGAGGAAGGAGGGAGAGATGGATGGAGGGAGGAAGAGAAGTGGAGAACTGGCATGAGGAATGGAAAAAGGAGCGAGAAATGGATGAATAATGGTAAAGTTAGATGAGAAGAGAGAGAGACAGAATGAGAGAGGGAATAAAGAATAGCACGGGAGGAAAACATGGGAAGTACACATAGAGAGAAAAGCAGGAATGGAGGAGAAGAGAGGAAGAGATGGAAGAAAGAGAGAGACAATGGTAGTCATTGGGAGTAAAGATAGAAGGAAGAAGCAGGGGAAAAGAAAGAGAGGGAGGAAGGAATGGAGAAAGGGCGATGGAATGAGAGTTGATAAGAGAGAGAGAGAGAGAGAGAGAGAGAGAGAGAGAGAGAGAGAGAGAGATATGAGCTACAAAGAGATAGAGGTAGAGAGAGGTACAGGTTGAGAGAGATGGAGGTGGAGAGATAAAGAGGTAGAGCTAGATGGAGGGTGTTTAGAGATGGAAGTAGACAGGTGGACGTGGAGAGAGAAAACTACATGGATACAGAGAGGAGGCTTAGAGAGATGGAGTTATATAGAAATAGTATTAGATAGTCAGGTAGAAATAGTGATGGAGGTATAGGTACATATTGAGGTAGATTTAAATTGACGTATATTGCAGGTGGTAGAAGTTAGAGATTGAAGTAGATGGAGGGGGAGAGAGAGAGAGAGAGAGAGAGGTAGAGAGAGAGAGAGAGAGAGAGAGGTAGAGAGACAGAAGGCAGCATATACACAGCATGTGTGTGGTTTTGTTTATAAATGAACACTTCTGCTCAGTGATAAAACGATTGTACTCTCTGTCCCTCTCTCCGTGTGTGTGTGTGTGTGTGTGTGTGTGTGTGTGTGTGTGTGTGTGTGTGTGTGTGTGTGTGTGTGTGTGTGTGTGTGTGTGTGTGTGTGTGTGTGTGTGTGTGTGTGTGTGTGTGTGTGTGTGTGTGTGTGTGCTTGTGTGTGTGTGTGTGTGTGCGCGCGTGTATGCGTGTATGTGGGAGGTATATGTGTGGCTGTGTGCACAGTACACGCAAGTGTTTGTTGAATTTGTGTATGGCATGTGTGCACGTCTGCTTGCATACTCATGCTCTCTCTCACACACACACACACACACACACACACACACACACACGCACGCACGTACACACTCACACACACGTTTATGTGTGTTTTTGTGAAAGTAGCTTACTTTGTCGAAACAAAACAAAAGAAAACTTTTTTTCAATTTGCTGCATTTTGACTGCTCTCATCTGTTAACATTGCATGCGTTTGGAGGGTCCAAGGAGAGAGCAGCTATGTGGCGATTATTCATGTCTGGGAGCGTCTATAGGAGCTGCCGGGAGGCTGGGAGGCTGTCCACGCACTCAGCAAGACAGAGATAAAATGAATATTAAAGTGTGGCGAGAAATCTACAGCATCAAGATAGATCCTGATGCTGTAGAATAGATCGGTGGTTCTCAGAGTTCCTTGAGGGGGTTCCAAATGTACCCGTGTATAAACAGGTCTGTGTATGTTTGTACGCTCTCAGAGTTGTCAGTTATGGGCGTATTTTGAAATGCAAAGTTTGAGAACCTTTGGCACGGCTCTCAGAGTTGTTGAAATTTAAAATCTCAGATGCATCGACGCTCGACGGATACAACGATGTACTCTAATGGGTGTTGGCTTATGTCAAATATGGCCTGGGGTCTCTCTATTCATAATGTTTGCAGTAGCCTATTTTACAGTTAAATGAGCTGTGAGGAGATGCCAGGGTGCTGAGTCACTCCACAGGGAGCTGAGACAGGCAGCACAGAGAGAGAGAGAGAGAGAGAGAGAGAGAGAGAGAGAGAACACACTCAACTCTTGTATAACTAGTCGGCCTCTGATTCTGTTGGGGTTTGGTGCCCATCAAGAGCTGCAGATCGGATGTTACTGCAACTCATTTGGAGAAAAGAAAATGCATTTGTGGTCAAAACCTCTCTTGCGGCTGGTTGACGATTTTCTTAGATTTGAATAAAATCGTTTTTGTCCGAATACAGATGAGATATACAAATTAGAACTCTGTAGAACAACCCCCGTGGATATGCTAAAAAGCTTGTTGCATTTAAAGATTTTATGATAGATTAGATCACAATCAAAATCGAATCTATAAGATTAGAATGAGATTATGAAATGGTGCATTTAAAGAGCTTTGCAATGTGCATTGCCTTCAACCATTCACCATTCACACACTGACGGCTCATCGGGAGCAGTTAGGGTTCAAGGTCTCTGGCTTAGAACCGGTCCAACTCAATATCCATAATATTGTCTTGTCACCTTATGTCTTTTTCAGAAACCGTTTGTTCATTAATTAACAATCACATTCATTCAGTCATTTGAACTCAAATTGTCCTGAACGTGTATATATTAGTCAAAACATGTGGGCTTGTCGTCTTGGCCCCCCTCTCTCTGCTGCACTTGTCTACCAGAGCAGAAATTATGTCTTTAAAATGAACAACTTTAAATGTGCTGAGATTGTAGACGGAAGCATTTTGCGGGTCATCAGAGTCCTGCGGTGATTGGATCAGGCTGATGAGGCAGCCCTCCTGGGGGGGCGGGGCTTGTCTGCGTTCAAGTGACACCCAGTGAAGCTATTACTCTCATCTTCCTTATCAGCAGGACGTGAATAAACCCAATCCAATAGAAATTCATTACGCAGACCCCTGCCCCCCCCCCCCCCCCCCCACACACACACACACACACACACACACACACTTCGCGCAAGCTAGTTTATTAGATTAATAGGCTATGAATAGCTAATATGAATTACCCCCCTCGCTTGTTAACGAGACGAGGAGCAATTTGTATAATTATGTCTGGTGGAAGGCGAGAATTCCTGTGTCTAAGCATATTTTAGACAGCAGAGCTTTCTGAAGGCCTGTGATTACGTATTTACTTTGGCTTTTCTTTTTTCATTCTCTCTCTCTGCACGATGCACCCTCGCTCCCTCTCAGAGAGGAAGTTTGTGAATTATTCATCACTTTGTTCCACAGCTGAATAATTTGTGTTGAGATTTGAGGAGAAATTGTGGAGTTTGATTTTTTTCCCCTACCCTCTCTCTCTCTCTCTCTTCAAGGTTTTTCTTTATTTATTTACTTTGTTTTGAATTGTTTTGAATTGTCTCGGTTTTGTAAGAGCTTTTGATGTTGCGTTTTGCTCCCGTTGTTGGGAAGCGTACGTTTGGTGCCCAGGGACGGCGTAGTGATTAAGACCCCGTGTAGCGTTAAATCCCACCAGAACCTTCTCTCCATGTGTCGCATGCACTCTCTGCCCCTCAGCTACTGTATGCTGTCTGTCTCACTGTCTGTCGCTCAGCTTTCCAACTGTCTGTCTGTCCTACGCTGTCTGCCCCTCAGCTTCCCTATACCGTCTGTCTCTCCCTATACACTGTCTGCCCCTCAGCTTCCCTATACCGTCTGTCTCTCCCTATACACTGTCTGCCCCTCAGCTTCCCTATACCGTCTGTCTCTCTCTATTCACTGTCTGCCCCTCAGCTTCCCTATACCGTCTGTCTCTCCCTATTCACTGTCTACCCCTCAGCTTTCCTATACTGTCTGTCTCCCGTACACGGTTTCCCTCTTACCTTCCCTATTGTCCGTCTCTCTTATACACTGTCTCTCTCTCTCAGCTATCCTAGTGTATGTGTCTCCTTCACTGTCTCCCGCCCAACTTTCCTGCTCTCTGTCTCTCCTATATATAGTCTCAGCTTTCCTACGATCTATCCTACTCTCTCTACAAGAGGCAATAAAGCATACATTTCTCCTTCCATGTTTAGTAGGTGACATTCAGTGTCTATCTACCTCCATCTCAGACAGTTTGACCTTTCTTCTCCAGGGGATATTAGATGTCTTTGCATGTCTTTGTAGTTCAAAACTTTAAAGTAATTCAGTCAGACACTCTAGTCGAGATGCAAACCATTTATTGCAATGACATTGCATTGTATTTGGCGGTGTGGCTCCCGAGATACTCCAGAACAAATCTGTGCAAGCACGACACAGATTTGACTCTGGGCAAAGCAGAGCCTAAACATGCATAGTTATTCCAAACGTGACACTACACATTGAACGATATGCTGACAAAGTGATCAGTGAAGACCTAAATGCTACTACAGGAGGAGGCTGGGGAAAAGGTGGAGGAACTTTGTTCACCGATGAGCTGTCATCTTTGGTGACAGACGTTGAACATTATACTGTAAGAGTGAGCGTCAGTTGCTTCAATAGACTGCGTATAGTTGTTCCAATAAGATCGTGGCCTTATGTGATGTATGAGCATGACACTGGCTCGACTTCCGTGACTGCCTGAGCTGCCGCAATGCTCCAAATATTACTTTAATCATCTTCCCTTTTCCCTCTTCCTTTCTCGTTCGTAGGTTCCCGGGAACTTCCTAGAGCCGGGTCTAGTGGACCTCCACCAGAGCAGCCCGTTGTCGGCCAGCCCGCCGGCAGCGCCCGACGATTCCTGGGAGTGGGACGAGACGGACATGACCATCACCGAACCGGAAGCGCAGGAAACGCCGCCGCCAGACCTCACGCACAACCTCCCACACAGCCTGGCCTCCCGCAGGCTTCAGCTTCACGGGACTCTGTCCAATGGGACAGGGGGGGGTCAGGGCCTGGCCGGCCAATCAGAGCAGCCGGCGGCCTCTTCCGGCACTGCTCCGCCTATCAACAACATCAACAACAACCACGTCTACCAAGTATACAGTCTGCACAACGTGGAGCTCTACAGGCAGCCTCCGTTTGCTGTTCACCGCAAGGACACCACCGCATACCCCCCTTCGTCACTGACAACCAAAGGGGGAAACCGGAAGCAGCATTTGCCTGTTCTGCTGAAGAGCCTGAGCAAAGACTCCTCCTTCTCCTCCATCGAGTCCCTCCCAGACCTCCTGCTGGGGGGGGCGGCACTGAGCAAGCGAAGAGGAGGAGGAGTTGGGGGCGGCGATCGAGGGGGCAGCAGCGCCGAGTCGAGCGGGAGTCGCAGGTCAGAGAGCGAGAGCGGGATCGTGAGCGACACCGGAGACGCCGCCGAGACCGCCACCAACCCCGAGGTCCAAGGAGAGGAGGAGGAGGAGAAAGAGGGGGACGTAGCGGAGGAGGATGAGAAGGGGGGGCAGAGGAGGAGAAGGAGGAGGAGGGGAAGCGTCAGAGGTGATGGTTCCTGTCGCTCCCCCGCGGAGGTCGTCGCCGAATCCCCCTGCGATGAACCGGCGTGCACGGACGAACACATCGAGCGCATCCTGGAACGGGCCAACAAGGTGGCGCTGTATGGCGCCGACTACATCAGCTTCTACAACCACAGGAACAAGACGGGAGGGAGGAGGAGGCGGGGAGGAGACGCGGGAGAGACAAAGGGACGCAGGAGGACTGAGGAGGACGACGGAGGCGACAGCAGGAGGAAGAAGCACAGCAAGGACGGAGAGAGCATGTGGACGACGGACGAGAGTGGCGGAGAGAGCAGGACAAAGAAGGCAGAGGACAAACGAAGGAGGTCGAGGAGAGGAGGAGAGGCCGTGGAGATCCTCATCAACGGACGAGGGATCCTGACGCCCGCCGACTCTGACTCTGACTTCGAACTCTCCAGAGCCTTCGTCACCCGAGGTGACCTCGACTCCGGAGGTCACCGGACGTGGGGGCCGGCGGACACGCCCCCCGACCTCAGCCGGCAGTCCTCGTCCCCCGTGCTGTCTCAGGGCTCGTCCCTGGAATCTCTCCTGGCTCTGGGCCTGGAGTTATTCCCCTCCTCCACTTCCACCGCTATGAATACCAAAGACCCCCTACAGCGCCGCGCCTCCCTGGAGAGTGGTCTCGTGGAAGCCAGTCGAGGAGGCGGTGGGGAGAGCGGAGGCAGCCTCGCCAGCCTCGGAGACCTAGGCCTCGGGGAGGAGGAGGAGGAAGCGCTTGGGAGTGACCGAGGGAAGATGGGAGGAGGGGAGTCTGAAGCGGGGAATGCCGCCGGCTCCTCCGAGGAGCTCAGCCGGAGAACCCTGGAGCTCCTGAGGCGCCTGGAGAACATCCAGAGCCCGCTGGACGGCGGCATGACTCGCAGCATGTCCGACATGACGCTCCGCTGCAGCGGTGGCGGCAACGGCAACGGTCGACTCCCCACCTCGCCGTCCCTGGGCGGGGGGAGACTGGCCCCTCTGTCCGGGGGGATCTCGGGATCGTCCGGCTGCGTCCGCAACAGAGGCCCGCCGTCCTTCGTCTTCGAGAGCTCGGCGGCAGCCTCGCTGACGGAGCTGAGCAGCGGAGCCGAGGACTCGTCGTCCCTGGGCTCCGAGGACCTCGCCGCGCTCAAGAAACGCCAGCGCCACCTCTTCCTGGACCCCGCCTCGGCCGCCGCCGCCTCACCGCGCTCTCACTCGCGGCCCTCCTCCCCTTCCCTGAGGAGGCGCTGTCACGGGAGCGTCCGGAGCGGCGGAGGAGGAGGAGCAGGAGGAGGAGGAGGAGGGGGCAGCAGCTCGGGCCTGGAGGAGGGGGACGCGGCGAGCGTGAGCATGGTGGTGAACGTGTCCACGTGCACGTCGGCGTGCACGGACGAGGACGAGGACGACAGCGAGCTGCTGTCGTCCTCCACCCTCACCCTCACCGAGGAGGAGTTCCTGAATGGAGCACAGGACGAGGCAGAGGTCAGTTAGTTTCTGTTACAACACGTGTTCAATACAGTGATCAGCAGTGTTCAATACAGTGATCAGCAGTGTTCAATACAGTGATAGCCCCCTGAAACATTACAACATGTGTTCAATACAGTGATAGCCCCCTGAAACATTACAACACGTGTTCAATACAGTGATAGCTCCCTGAAACACTACAACACGTGTTCAATACAGTGATCAGCAGTGTTCAATACAGTGATAGCCCCCTGAAACATTACAACACGTGTTCAATACAGTGATAGCTCCCTGAAACATTACAACACGTGTTCAATACAGTGATAGCTCCCTGAAACACTACAACACGTGTTCAATACAGTGATAGCTCCCTGAAACACTACAACACGTGTTCAATACAGTGATAGCTCCCTGAAACACTACAACACGTGTTCAATACAGTGATAGCTCCCTGAAACACTACAACACGTGTTCAATACAGTGATAGCTCCCTGAAACATTACAACACGTGTTCAATACAGTGATCAGCAGTGTTCAATACAGTGATCAGCAGTGTTCAATACAGTGATCAGCAGTGTTCAATACAGTGATAGCCCCCTGAAACATTACAACACGTGTTCAATACAGTGATAGCTCCCTGAAACATTACAACACGTATTCAATACAGTGATAGCTCCCTGAAACATTACAACACGTGTTCAATACAGTGATCAGCAGTGTTCAATACAGTGATCAGCAGTGTTCAATACAGTGATCAGCAGTGTTCAATACAGTGATAGCCCCCTGAAACATTACAACACGTGTTCAATACAGTGATAGCTCCCTGAAACATTACAACACGTGTTCAATACAGTGATAGCTCCCTGAAACATTACAACACGTGTTCAATACAGTGATAGCTCCCTGAAACATTACAACACGTGTTCAATATAGTGATAGCTCCCTGAAACACTACAACACGTGTTCCAGGCGCATGCCACATAGGCTCTGGCCTGACAGCGCGTTGCGTGTTCGAGTCCCGTTCATGACGACTTTTGCTGCATGTCTCCCTCCATCTCTCTCTCTCTCCCTCTTTCCTGTCAATCTCCACTTGTATCTATCAATAAAGGCAGAAAAGCCAAAAAAACAAATCTTTTAAAAAAAAGAAAACGTTCTTTATTCAGTGGCCGCTCTAACATGTTATCCCGGCGCGTCCTATCTCAGCAGGATGGCAGGTTGACCGGTGTCGGTGGCAGCTCTTCCTGTGATGAAGACGACGACGATGATGATGACGATGATGATGATGAGGAGGAGGAGATGGAAGGCTCCTACGTCCTGGGTCTGGAGTACATGAAGCGGGAGCTGCAGAGCTGGATCAGGCCTCCTCGCACCTCCTACTCCTCCTCCTCCTCTCACTCCTCTTCCTCCTACACGCCCAGGTGACAATGCTTTGGGACTTGTCATTTTACTTTAGTTTTAGTTCCTTTTGATTTAGATTTTATTTTTCTAATTCATTTAGTTTTAATTCGTTTTTAGTGCGGCTTTGCTGGGTTTTATTAGTTTTTATTTTTGAAAATGCCAATAGATTTACCTAGTTTTTATTAGTTTTAATGTTAGTTATTTGTCAGGTGCAGGATTGAAAAGGTATAAAGTATTGTTTGTGTAATAAAAAACTTAACAAAAGATAGCATTTCAAAATGTATATTCAGCTACAGATAAACCACCAACCATCCACAGAGGAAAACTAACTATACTAACCTCTCTCCTCGCCCTCCAGGACCGAGGTGGGCCTCTGTGACGAGCTGCAGTGTGGGACCTCCTCGCCCTCCAGGACCGAGGCGGGCCTCTGTGACGAGCTGCAGTGTGGGACCTCCTCCCTGGACTCCACCCCCTCCTCCTCGTCCTCCTCCGCCCCCACCGCCACCTCCTCCTCCTCCTCCTCCACCTCCTCCTCCTCTCAGAACAAGTAGGCCTGTCATAATCATTACATGATGAACCGCCTGATCGCAATTATTTTTGCATAGCTATCGTAATCGTTTCCATGTTAAAAAATCACACCTGTGTGAAGTGAGGGGCACTAATATATTAAAGTCACTCATTAACTCATGTTGATATGGTGATGTAATGGTGATGTAAAACAATTCGGTTCCATTTGTACACTCTCAGAGTAACGGACACGTAAGGGTCCATTTGCTTCCTAACTATCAGTTCTTTAACCGGGGACCAGCTGGAACCCCCTCGAGGACCCCCGGAGGTCCTCGGACCCCACCATGAGAACCACAGCTCTGGCCCAGCGACAACCTACAATGTCAGCGGTTGCACTCTGGCATAGTTTAGGAGGTCAAGATTGACTTTGGTATACGTACTACTCATCCGATGATGGTGCCAACACAAACATTAAACGCCATTAACAATAAAGAGACAATATGACACACACATTATGACGTACATTTCATTGTCAATGGCGTTTACAAAACAAACATTGAACTAAAGACAAACATTACACCTGTATATAGGAGGGGCTAGCGCCCCTCAAAAATGTTCGTACATACATTTTCCAAAAATCCCACTCGTGTGAAGTGAGGGGCCCTCTTATCATCATATCACAAAACACAAAAACAAAAAGGGTTCGAGCGCATTAATTAAGATTCGAGTGCCAACTGTAACGAGCGATTGTTCGAACCCCCGAAGGTTCGGGGACAGCCTTACTTCAAGTGTGATTTTTTTTAGTATAACTTTTAGGTTCTTTGTCATATCTGCCCTGTGTAATTTGCGATCACGAAGCCCAGAAACCAAACATAAATTAAAGTTGTATCCATAAGGTTCCAATGCCCAATGCCAATAGTAATAATTCTTTGTGTGACGAATCTGACGATTAATATTAATTAAATGTTGTGACGGTGCCATCAGCCCTCAGAATAAGGAGCAGCAGCGATGCTTCCTCAGCCGCTCGGCCCTCAAGCTGCTCGAGGCTCACGCCATTGTCGCCGCAGCGGCCGCGGTGGGAGGAAACATCAACATCAACCTCAAGACGAGCAACGAGGCGGAGGACACGAAGGAGGCGAAGGGGGATGAGGAGGAAGAAGAGGAGGAGGAGGAGGAGGAGAGCAGGAGGAAGGCCACGAGGAGAAGCAGGAGGAGGAGCTACCTCAGCCGGTTGGTGGACGACGTGGAGAACGGGAACGCAGAGGAGGAGCGCGCCGAGCGGCCGAGAGGCCCGACGGATGAGGACGCCGAGCTGCTCCGAGAGGAGTCCAGCCTCCTCACCCGGAGCGGGGAGTCCTTCCGCGAGGCGCTCAGGGACACCAGCGCCTTGGAGATGGACGGGGGAGAGTCTGGGACAACGGCGGCCATGACAATGGATTCTCTTTCTCCTCCGTCGTCCTCCAACCTCCCGCCCTTCCCGACCAAGCGAGTGTCCTCATTGGTGGGTCAGCTGAAAGGGGAGTTACCCTGCCACGGCTCCTCCTCCTCCGCACACAGGTCCCCTCCATCACTCTCTCCCGTAGAGGACCACAGATCCCAGGATGCATTGCGTGGCGGCAGCAGCAGCAGCAGGCCCGCGGTCGGCTGCCGGCCGGCCATCACCAGCCAGGAGAACTTTGCCTTCTCCTGCTTGGTGACGGAGGAGAGCCGGAGGCAGACGAGGGAGAAAGACTCGTCCCTCGCGCCCAGAAAACGGCGTAGCCTCTCTCACTCAGGCTGCTGCGGCGGCCATCTCCCCTCCGCCTCCCACGCTTCGTCTTCGTCCGAGGAGGAGCAGCGGAAAGTGGCGCAGGGGAACGTGCACGAGTTTGTGAAGGAGATCATCGGCATGGCCTCGGTGGCGCTGAGGAGCAAAGAGCAACTGGTGAACCAGGAGGAGAACAGCGGCTCCGCTACAGATCCCGGACATGCTTCACTGACACAGATCAGAGACAAGGTAGGAGAGGAGAGGAGACGTTAGCAATCCCTGGGGGGGCGAAACTTGGTTGTTTTAGCTGCAACAACCAAAGCAGTTCCAGCTGCAAGTAGAACACAGTAGTATATCAATAAACACATCTCAAATGTACAACTCCAAAGACGATAAAACAAATCTAAAAGAACTTCAGATTAACGATACATTATTTCACTCTCCAATGCTTGAATCTTGGTATATTTATCGGAGTGTTATGAAAGTTGGTTGAGTTATTATGGTTGGTGTGTAGCTTTAATGTCTGCAACAAGATCTCAGATAAGTTCATACTTTATCATATTTTTAGAAGTCCGGTAATCCAAAGATAAATTGGAATTTAAATTGGTCTATCTGTTTTCCATCTCTTCCACTGCTCTGCAGGTCCTGGAGCACACCCATCGGCCCATCCACCTTCGGAAGGGAGATTTCTACTCCTACCTCTCCCTCTCCTCCCACGACAGCGACTGCGGCGAGGTCAGCCAGTGCACGGAGGACAAGAGCACCCTGGAAGCCCCCTACTTCCTCCCCTCCTACGGCAGCCCCAGCACCAGTCCCGTGCCCCCCCGCTCCACCTCCACCCCGACCTTCAAAGCCTCCGCCCACCACGGCACACTTCCCGGCCTCCGCCTCGAGTCCGGTGGCGACGGCCCGATCGGTCGCAGTGTCGTCGGGTCTACGCTCAAGAGATCCAGCTCCGCCCATGAGTCGTTAAGCCCCGCCCCGGTGCTGTGCCTCAGTCCGGAGGAGACTCTGTTTGAGGCGTGCACGGAGGAGGTGTTCCTGGGTCCTCCTCTCTGCTACAGCATGGCCTTCACCAAGACCGCCACACACAGGCCCGACCACAGCCTGGACTACTTGGACAAACCCTATGACTTCGCCTACTTGCCCAGGCTCGATCGAGTAACCGGCTCCACGCCGCGGGACAGTCCCGCCTACTTCTCTCCTATTGAGGACCCCAGGTCAGACTCGGCGGAGAGCTTTCTGTATTTCCAGCAGACCTGCCCCGACCAGCAGGCCTCCAGCTCGCCGTCCCAAGGGCCTCGTTCCCATCTGCTTCCCGCCTCCGTCTCCTTCCCCTCGGGGAGCATTTCCTCCCCTCTCCCGGGGCTCGGTTCCAAACCGAACGATGTCAAATACAGCAGCCTCTCCTCGCCTCCTTTGTCCCTCCTTCGTCAGCCCTTCGTCATGGAGGAGGAGGAGGAGGAGGGAGTGGAGGCGTACCACGGCTCTCCGGTCGAGGAGAGAGAGAGCGCGCGGCAGGGAAGCGAGGAGGAAGAGGAGGAGGAGAGGAGTGGTAATGAGGCGGCTCCTTATCTTAATCCCCGGGCACGTGTCGCCGCCGCGATAGGCCCGAGCGTGGCCGAGCGCCGGCCCGATAGCGGGACGCTCCAATCCAATATGGACGCCGTAATGACCCAGATAAGTGACTGGCGGAGTCCAGGCTCCGCGGCGACAAATCCCTTAAAAGAGCCGACGCCCGTTAATCCCAAAATTAACTGTCCCGCGATGAGAGGCGGAGATAGAGAGGAGGAGGAGGCGGGCGGGGAGAGGAGGAGAGGAGAGCAGGCGGAGGAGGAGAGGAGGCGGAGGCGAGGAGGGAGGACCGGATCCCAGCAGGATGTGAGACAGGTTGGTGTTCCGACCGAGGTGTGAGACCCGGCATGTGTGTCCTTTATGCTGCAGACTGCTGTCCCATGCCGTACGCTGGAACCTGTGTGTGTGCGTGTGTGTGTGCGTGTGTGCGTGCGTGTGTGTGTGCGCGTGTGCGTGTGCGTGTGTATGTGTGTGTGTGTGTGTGTGTGTGTGTGTGTGTGTGTCTGTTTACATTTCCGAGACCGGACAGGTGGTTTTATTTTATTAAATCCGTGCTTCTATCTCTTCACTTCCTCACCTCATCCTCTGTTTCCTCCACTCGAATCCTTCTCGGTTTCCTCTTCTCCTCTAATCCTCTCTCCTCCCACTCCTCTCTTCTCCTCCCTCTCTGTTTCCCACTCCCTCCGAGAGAGAGAGAGAGAGAGAGAGAGAGAGATTTGTCAGTTGTGAGTTTTAAAAGGGTTGATGTCTGCTGACTAGAGTGACATCACCACCTGTAATGACTGATCAGCCACAGCACTCAGTTAGCATTAGCATCTTCTTCTTGCCACAGTTTGCATTAGCATGTGAGCGCTCTTTTTTTATTTTATTCATTTATTTTGTGGGGGGGACCTCTGTATTACTTATACCTCAGCACAAAAGCAGTTTAATTTATTCTCCCATCCAAAGAGTTTTGAGAATTAAGAACTCTCTCTTCTGTGCCTGTGTACACAAAAGCAATAAAAAGTATAACAGGGAGGATAACTTAGAGGAAATAAAATAAAATACAAATCAATGAGGTTTGCTAGAATAATTGCAGCAAAACAGGATCATTCATTCAATACCTGGCCACAAGGGCCTGATATGTTTAAACCTCATATTGGTCCAGAATTTAATGAACACATTTCTTTGAAGATGAAGAGGAAAAAAGTAATGTTATCCATAACATCAATGTCATTCAGTAGGGAGTTTAAGCAATGGCGGTTTTCCGCTAGGCGGAAGAACAGCTGCTATGACGCAATCACCGTAGCAGTCAAAAAGCAAACAGCCGCCGGCGACGGGTTCCCACCCCTTTTTGGTTCCCATGGTGACGCGTCGACAAGTTAAAGTGTAATTAGCAGAGCGCATACATACAAACAACGCGTCCAAAGTACTAAAATCACTCACCTATTCGTGACGTTGTAGACGCTTCGTGGAAGTGTAGTTTCTGCCGTAGTAGGAAGGGCTGCGACGGCAAGCAGGTTTATCTTAGACTGCCGTATAGCCGTCGTTGCTTAAAGTCCCTGTATGTCCATCCTCTGCTGTGTTGTGGGAAGAAACACTTTTACAATAAAATATCAATAACATCTGGTCGCATTGGCCTGAAAATGTCCTGAAAATGATATGTGGAAACATTACAAGGGCAGTTCAGTGTTAAGTATGCTTTTTAGTGCTTTGTGAAACTCTGGCCAGGAAGGTGCTTGTGCCCTTCTTAATAAATGTCTGATTATACCGGTTAGTTATGACCTCACCTCCTGATTGGCTGAGTGGCTGCATTCCAATCAGTGACAGTCTGCTTTATTTACATTATTAACAGTGGTTCTTCAAAATGGGGTCTGGGGACCCCGGGGGGTCCTTGATGGGGCTCCAGGGGGTCCCTCGCAAAATGAGTATACATATATCAGCTATTTGAAAATAGCAGATCAATAAGCTCTGCTATTTAAAAAGAATCACACCCGTGTGAAGTGAGTGGTGCTACTCCGTGTGGGGGTCCCCGGGGGGCCCCCGGAAGTTCCAGACCCACAGGACCACAGCCAGGTGTGTGTTTGTGTGTGTGTTAGGTTGCGCACAGGTGGTGAAAAACAACCATGCTATTTTCGTGCTCAGACCCAGCCACCCAGCCAGCGAGGCAGCCAGCCAGGCAGCCACACACATAGCTCCGTAAGGGAGTGGTTGCACCACACCAAAATGTAATATTTTGTAAGCATTTGAACACATGCACATTTTATATGGGGGTCCCTGGCTCTGAACATTCTCTCATGGGGGTCCGTGGTCAAATATATCTATCTAATAATTTAGCGATCGCCTGCCCGCTGTCTATTTTGCTCGGTCGCTGTCTGTCAGTCCGCTGTCTTTCAGTCAGTCAGAATACTTCTTTCCGGCTCACCAGTGAAATGCATTTTGGGACGGACACAGATTAATACTGGGACACACTTTTCCGCGTAACAGCGGGCGAGCGATCGCTAAATTATTAGATAGATTACCGTAC
>NC_136799.1:14479874-14522374 GCF_951216825.1 Electrona antarctica | reverse complement strand
CACTTCCACACGTGTCGCCCCTCCACTTCCACACGCGTCGCCCCTCCACTTCCACATGCGTCGCCCCTCCACTTCCACACGCGTCGCCCCTCCACTTCCACACGCGTCGCCCCTCCACTTCCACACGCGTCGCCCCTCCACTTCCACATGCGTCGCCCCTCCACATGCGCGTACAGGAAAAAAACGCAGGTCTCATTGAAAATGAATTACTAGGCGTGTTAATGGCTGCCCGTTTGAAAGGACCTTTAGAGTGCTTATACTGTAGTTAGGTAAGAAGAGCAACTGTTGTTGCTTTGACCTGCTCCCCATCCACACTGTAAACCACACACGTGATGAGAATAATTACAATTAGAGTGTCTGGAGACCACGCATGCACGCACGCACGCACGCACGCACGCACGCACGCACGCACGCACGCACGTACGCACGCACGCACGCACGCACGCACGCACGCACGCACGCACGCACGCACACAGTCACACAGTCACACACGCACGTACACAGTCATGCACACACGCAGTCATGCACGCACGCAGTCACACAGTCACAGTCACACACACCTGGGGGAAGGGCATATGAGCCCCAGTAGAAGCTCAGACAGGAGACAGCTGACCAGCTGCAGGTTATTCAGATGTGACACACACACAGCACACACACACACACACATACACGCACGCACACATGCACGCACGCACGCACACACGCACGCACGCACGCACGCACGCATGCACGCACGCACGCACGCACGCACGCACGCCCGCACGCGCACACACACACACACACACACACACACACACACACACACACACACACACACACACACACACACAGGTGTAATTAAAGCAATGGTGAATGTGGCTGATGATGAGCTCTGTGACCCAGACAGAGGTTTAAACACAGAGGAGAGGAGAGGAGAGGAGAGGAGAGGAGAGGAGAGGAGAGGAGAGGAGAGGAGAGGAGAGGAGAGGAGAGGAGGTTGGAATGCTAGAGTAGAACTGAATAGAATGTGTAGCTATTTACATAATGTGAATATTATTTACATTTGAATAAATAAAAAGTACAGCTGCCTGTTGGCTAAGCCAGTACAGTGCACAGACCATGTGCTCCCCGTGAGCCGCGAGGACCCGGGTTCATAGCCTATACTTGACACTATAGCAGAGCTGCAAGCTCACAACGCCTCGTGTGAGCTTGTAGGTCTGCTATCGCTGCCGTTCTTGACTCGACAGCATCGTGTGGCGGTGGCGGTCCCGGAGCATAAATTATACACCTAAAGGTACCTGCAGACTGCAGACCGATTTGTTTTTTTTCTGCCGTTTTTCCGAAAAACGCATCAGTCTGCGACTACCGGTCCTGTCTCTCCTCTCACTGTCCTTGGTTTCCTGTCTCTCTACATAATTCTGTCTAAGAAATACAACTTTAAAAATATAACATAACACTTTAAAATACACATTAAACAAATATATGCAAAATAAATGAAAAAGTAATGGAAGAATCACGGCCCTGTCACACATTATTTAGAATATTCTTCTAATCTAAAGGGTGAGGGGGCCATGATTTGTCCATTAGTTCTTTTTTTATGTTTATTTTATTTGAAAGTGAAATATCCCTTAAAAGGATTACAAATGAATATGCACATAATTGAAAATAAATTAAATGGCGTGAATTAAATCTCTCTCCCTCCCTCCCCCCTCTCTCTCTCTCTCTCTCTCTCTCTCTCCATCCAGAGGTTGTCTGCTGCAGGCGTTGTAGGGGTAACATCTAGGATCCAGCTATAAGCCATTTCTTCTCTGCTGAAGTGGACCGTGTCCCCATGGGCCTTTCTTTGTCTTGCTCCCACTCCCCTCTCTCCCCTTTCTGGAGTGTTCTGGACCTCCTTGGCATCGTTGAGCTGACACGCAGCCAATGCTATAGAATCACTACAGTAATCGCACAGACGTCTCATATTCAACGATTATACACTGAGTACTATACCACTGTTCACCAATTACATCCCAGTAGTTTAATCATCTCACTGGCTTGTATCCGGATTAGACAAAAAAAGAAAAGTCTGTCCTGAATCCATGTGAATGAGACCCTGACCCAGCCTCTTGGTTCTGTTCATGCCTAGTGAGACCTTCCTTCCTGTAGTAACTGCCATTTCCTGGGTTGAAGCTATATACTTCCTGTTCTAGCTTCCTGGTAGAATCCGAGTTTGCATGCAATGGCATCTCACGTTTCTCACTGATATCGATCATATCGTGTATGTAGCTACAGATATTTACAGTATAGACTACTGTATGACAGGACACGGTATAGATTTGACTAGAAAACTGTTAATTTAACTCTGAGAAGCGTGTAAATGTAACCAAAATGTGTCCACTTTGGTTACATTCGTACACCGCTGCTCAGAGGTTTAAAGGATGATTTAAATACTGCAGATTTTACTGGGTGATGGTGTTATCCGGTACAATTCAAGATCTGTGTTTGGTGGAAAGAGAGAGTTGTTGTTGTACGTTCACAGATCTGTGTTTGGTGGAAAGAGAGAGAGTTGTTGTACGTTCACAGATCTTGTGATTATCGATCACGCACGGCTGTGACTGGCCCAGTCGCTCATGGTCGGATTTCACTTCTCAGGCTTTGTGGCAACAGTGTCACCTATAGGAGGACGGTGTTTGGGAATGTTTCAAGTCGTATGACAGGGAGGATCTCGTAGCCAGTTTGTAGTGGTAGAAATGACATCAATTAGGGAGGGGCCGTGTTCACAGAGAATGCCTTTCGAGCTGAGGAGCGCTTTGGATAGCATAGCATATCCATAGCGCTCGCACACAGCCTGATTGTCGAGGATCAACCATTCAACTGTTCACTGCATATAATCTCTGATATCTGAAACCATGTAAACATGGACTTCTCCTGGTTGTAGTGATGATTCAACATTGGATTGTAAATTACCGGGTTGTCATATACAGGATGACCGGCACTCCTCTCCAAAAGTTGAACTGTTTCCAAGTCGTATAAAGGGCGCGGCACCCAAAAAACGCAGGGTGTCGGGAGCGCTGAAGTGCTATGGACGGCTCTGGGAAGAGGAGCGCACTGGTCAGCATGTCTTTACCATATAAATACATGGTACTGCCTGCCTACTCTAAAGGTGTTCCATGTGGACACGGCCCCTTACAGTACACCTGTCCTTGGCAAACGGTTTCGCTTTTACATTAAGTAAAAAAGAAAATGACTACACTTTGATGTAGTGGTGGTCAAGATGGTTTAAACCCCTCTCTCTCTCTCTCTCTCTCTGCCTGTCTCTCCTACACGGTCCCCCTCTCAGCTCTCCTATACTGACTGTCTCGGTAAGGAAGGATTGGGCTGATCACTCTCTTTTTTAAGAGGAAAAAGGGTGAATGTGTGCATACTGCTGAGTTGGAAGGTATACTGTGACCCTGACATCCTAATTAAAATGTCAGTTGCAGTTAAGCTGAAAGGTGGGGTGTATCTGTGCCCATAGTTAGTGTAAGCACTAGACTTTGCCAACTGAGGCTGCAGCAGTGGCTTCCGCAGTAAGCCATGCATGCGGAACAGACGCCGAATATGCGTCGAGCAACTATGTGGATGGTACTGCATTATGCATGTCACCAGTCAGTCACCACTGCTTAAAACAAAACTAAAAATGCAGATCTACAAGTTCACAGCGTGTCGCAATGCGACACATTGTGATCTTGTAGATTGGCTATTTTCCGTGAAGAGGTTTAAGGTAGAGTGGAAAAAAAGCGGAGCACCTAGTACTTGGCCCTGGGGGACTCGGGTCAACTAACTATATGGTTTAAGTGGTAAAACTAGGTGGGATATAAATCACTCTGCTCCATTTTGATTCATTTTCTGTCCTCTCACTATAAATTATGGATTCTAGTTGGACTTTGAAGTTATTGAGATGGATACATATGAAATCTGGGTGAACGTGTCTCTCCTGAGTGCCCATGAACTGGCCCTTTACGGCTGCAGTCTGCAGACGGAGTGACTTTTCAACTGCATTCATTTGGAGCTCCCACTCCTTACCTTAGTCAGGGCTGTCATTGTAAAGTCAGCCTCGTTGACACGCAGCAATGAATGAACGAACAACATAGTGCAGTGCCACAGTATTAAAGGAAAAACGAGCACTCCTCACGTCGTTTAGAGGAGAGCAGTGTGTTTTAGCAAACACAAACATTCATAATGAAGGGAATGTGAGTCAAAAGAGTGTGACTCTTTACTCATAAGGTCAATAGAATATCAGTAATGGAGTTGTTTGTAAGTAACAGTGGTTTGAGGTAATGGTTTGTGTTTTGATGGTAAAGGAGTGAAGATTTTGAGTCTTATGTCACTTCACAGAAATGGAAGGTATGTTGAAGGTCGAGGAAGTAATGTTGATGCATTCGTTGCATGAGATATGTCACTTATGTATTCAAGAAAGCGGCAAATCAATTTGCTGAATGCATTTTCCGGATGTTGTGATGGGTGGAGCATAATATGAAGGTTAGAATACTATGTCAGTGTGGAAGGAAGGAGAGAAAGAAAACGGATTTACTCATAATGTCGATGTAATTTGTATTAGATTACACGTTTGAAAGTAATCCTTAACCACACCTGCACTCATTATCGTGAGAGAGGTGCTGTCAGGGGTTCTAAACTAGGCATCCCAAAAAAACAAACGCAAAACAAGATTGAATCTACAATCTCTGAACCAGTAGTTCTCAAAGTGGGGTCCAGGGAGGGACCCTCAGCTGTCCTTACAGGGGGTCCCAAATGGACCCTCACAGGTCTGTAACTCTGAGAGTGTACAAATAGAACAAAATGGTCCATTTGGTTCCATTTGTACCCTCTCAGAGCTAAGGGGGTATTTAAATTCAAATGCTTTGGGAACCACTGCTCTAAACTATGCAACACGACCAAAGTTGTCCGAGAGATTTCAGACGGTTTCGTTGTGTACTAGACTGACCGTTGTGATGATGATGACGATGACGACGATGATAATGATGATGAAGATATGCGTTGCTAAGTCTACTACTGTATGTACATGTACATCACTACTGTAATCATGTGACGTTTGTTTTATTTATTTTGTCTTATTTTCTAGAAAATTTGCAATTCCCTGATATTAAAGCATATAGCTTTGACGCTGGTTGGGTGTGTGGGTGCTTGGGGCGGGCGGGTGCTGGTGACAAAATAGGTTTTTGAAAATCTTTCACATAATAATAATTATAATAATAATGATAATAATGGTGTGCCTTGCTCTACTGTTCTTATACCTTGTTCTGTTTTATTTTGTTAGACACTTTTGTTCTCTATTAGCTGGTTGGCAAATGCAGAGAAAATATCAGCAAATGTAAAAAAAAAATAAAAAAAAAGTATACACACAAAATAAAGAAACAAAAAGAGAGGGGGAAACAAGAAAAATGAAATCAACAGTTTGAGGCCGGATGTATACATTAGACTGTCTGCTAGCTGCAGTATCTACTTGGTATTGTGTCTAGGAGGTAGTGGATCTATATATCTACTATCTACTGGCTACTATATCTACTGGGTACTGTGTGTGTAGGCGTTGAAAGCGGGTGTACAACAACAACAGGGAGAGAATGTGCTGTTGGTGTTTGTGTGTTATTTAAATTCCTGTATATCCTGTGTCTGTGATTGTGGATTATCTTCTCTATTAGTAATCAATCAGCCATAAATGAACTCAATTGCATGGTTACTGCTTAACAATGAGAGGGCATCATGTAAACAGCAAACTGTTGAGAAATAAACTTAATTTATTGGGAAAATACCGACTGCCGTAAATGTGACGTTCTTTCGATCTGTTGCTCCGTTATTGCCTTTGTGTGTTTTCTGCGATTCAAACCGACAAGGAGTTTGACTTATAGTGCTCGCTCTCCTAACATGGGTTGAACAGTAGATTTCACAGCTAACAAATGTTAGAGGTAAAATAGAGGCCACACTCTGCACTTCTTTAAGTTTTGGTTTGTTGACTATGTTCAATATACTGTATATTACACTTAAGTTTCAACTAAGTATTCTGGAGGGTGCCATTTGTAGTCACTATAGTACTATCTGGGAGTTAGAATATGTTGATACATGACACGTTTGGTCTGTAATGCCAAATATCAGAAATTTAAGTTTATTTATCTATCTATTTGTCACTATAGAGTGTCTCAGTCCCCCAGAAACATATTCCCTGTTTAAAAGTTTTTATATAAATACGTTTACACCGCAGACAAAGCCAACTCGGCATGACAACAAACACAATTGTATGGGGCGAACAAATAATTAGAAAGAAGAAAAAAAGGGCAGGGTACAACACTTTTTTTGTTGTTTTTCTTCTTTGTAATTATTTGTTCGGCCCAAAGTATTGTTCATGATTTGTCACGATCCGAGCTGGCTTTGTTCGAGGTTTACAGATATTTAAATAAATACTTTTTGAAATGTCTATGGGAAAAATGCATGGGGAATTACTTCCTGGGCCTATTGTCCTCATGAAAGGGGGCGGGACTGTGATGGTCTATACTCATACAGGCACAAATATCCCAGAACTTGTATGTACACCTTTCAATGTGTCCCCACCTTTCAATGTCCCCCCCCATCCAAATCAGGGTTGTATTTATTGTGCCATTCCTATAGCGCCTTCCAACCCTCCAGCACGCCCACACAGACACGCTGCCATGTTTGAAGTTGTTTTGTTGACCAGCACGAGAGCCGCACAAGTACAGCTGAGGACGCTCTGAGTGATTGAGGTGATGATGAACGCTAGACGCCTGCTCGGTGAGCGCCGTAACCATGAGATCATCATCTGCTGCCGAACAGGAAAACACTGAGGATTCAACAAGGTGATTGGCCGACGTAGGCGAGAGAGAAGGGTGAGAGAGCCAAACCAATTAGCCAAAGATACATACGCACGGACGCATGCACGCACGCGCGCACACACGCCCGCACGCAATAGTGCACACTCACATGTACTTACACATAATGTATTCATCAAATTCATCAAATGAATATATGTAACTGTGTGTTTACTCCTCTATAGCTATTCTACCTGTCCCGGGTTGTGCATTAGATGAGGGAGGGACTTCCCAGCACGCCTTGGGGTGCACAGTTGCACACCCATTTCGGCATGTGGCTTTTATTGTTTAGTGAAGTTGTTGTTTGTCATGGGGATGCGTTTGGATGGCCGTATGTGTTATGTTGTGTTCTATTTTATGTATGCCTAGGGGTGCAACAGTTAATAGAACTACTTGATTTAATTGATACAAAAAAACAATTTTAATACAAAAAATATTTATTTGGGGTAAAACAAATCATTAACTTTTTTTTAAATAGCAAGAAGAGATAGATGTCCAAGCTCACAACGTGCCGTGATGCATTGTGAGCTTCCGGGAGCTTCTTGCAGTCAGCCTCCTTCCTCGTCAAACCTGGACGGCGGCATGCCACCCCACCCATGCAGAGCGACCTGCCGAGCTATACCCCACTACAATGTCTACCATGGTCCATGCCACCCAGAGCGAGCTGCCGAGCTATACCCCACTACAATGTCTACCATGGTCCATGCCACCCAGAGCGAGCTGCCGAGCTATACCCCACTGCAATGTCTACCATGGTCCATGCCACCCAGAGCGAGGTGCCGAGCTATACCCCACTACAATGTCTACCATGGTCCATGCCACCCAGAGCGAGCTGCAGAGCTATACCCCACTACAATGTCTACCATGGTCCATGCCACCCAGAGTGAGGTGCCGAGCTATACCCCACTACAATGTCTGACCCCAGATGTGTAGCTCCACTCAAGTGGCTGGCCAGACAGCAAGACTGATGTTAACATGGCACTGGCACTGGAAGGAAGGGGGAGAGATGGAAATCCTCCCAGACATCCTCCCCAGAGCAACAGATGTAGCTGCACTGCTCTTGCTTCGGAGCGGCGAGTCGGCACTAGGAAAAAGAAGCATGGGAAGAACTGTCTGTCAGGAACAGGACGAGAGAGTCTCAGAACGTACGCTGAGTGCTGACCTTACTGTCACTGCAGGACAGGTCAGACACAGTTACACTTAAAGGACAACTCCAGGCTAAATAACATATAGGCTCATTTTCCTGCTTATATTGATCCGATTCCCAAATGGGGTCTATTTTGCAGAAATGCCCCCGTCGTCCAGTTTCCCCAGCAGACCCCAGCAGCCCTTATAGCATAGAGTGGAGACCATAAGCATATCGCTTTGATGCTATTTGTTGTGTTCAAAAGTGTTTCTTCCCCCAACATTACATAGTTGGGGGTTTTAGAACTTCTGATCTAAACAACAGGAGGGCAGCACCATGATGCAAATGGCGTCCTATCACTTAATTCCCTCCCATGAAACAATGACTCGGTGGGATAAAACAAGCCAAAGGAAAATAGCAGATATACAAGCCTAATGCGCAGTTGAGCACACCACCACACACAACAACAACCACAAACACAGATGTCTATACACCACATCAGTTTGCCAAAAATAGCACGCCGCGTAGATCTGGTTTAACACTCCCCCCAGAATATGGATGCTGGGCTTCAAGTGGTTTTATGGCAAATTGCTTCTTTGAGGTGGTATCCTCCTTCCGCTTTGTTGTATAACCTGAGACCTCTGTCCCCTCTCTCTCTCTCTCTCTCTCTCTCTCTGTCTCTCTCTCTCTCTGTCTCTCTCTCTCTCTCTCTCTCTCTGTCTCTCTCTCTCTCTGTCTCTCTCTCTCTCTGTCTCTCTCTGTCTCTCTCTGTCTGTCTCTCTCTCTCTCTCTCTCTCTCTCTCTCTGTCTGTCTCTCTGTCTGTCTGTGATGATGATTGTAACTGAAGGGGGCCTTCAGATGACTGATAAACTGTTGATGAATGAAAATGGAAATGCTGCTCAGCCTTTTGCCTTCAAAAAGGGGGAGAAAGAACTCTAATGAGAGGAGGAGGATAACGGTGCAGGAGGAGGAGGAGAGAGAGAGAGAGAGAGAGAGAGAGAGAGAGAAGGAGGAGAAGAGACGGGGAGCGGAGGAGAAGAGAAGAGGAAGGGAGGAAATTAGAGGGGGGGAGAAGAGAAGAGAAGGGGAATATTTCCCATTTGCAATTAACAAGATGCGTTTTTGGTATTTCTTTCGTTCTTAATATGTTATTGGGTCCTAAAAGATGAAAATTATCTTTTTAAAGGTCGCTAAGATCAAGCGCATCGAAGCGTGGCTTGCTCAGAAATGGGGGAGTTTTGATTGGTTGGGGGGGGGAGGGAGGGAGGGGGGGCACATTGGGGGAAGGGGGGGTTTTGTATAGTGAATGCGTGCGTGTGTTTGTGTGTGCGTGCGTGCGTGCGTGCGTGCGTGCGTGCTTACGTGCGTGCTTATGTGCATGCGTGGTGCCAGTGGCTCGGTCGGTGCTGGAGCTCCATCGGTCAAATGAAGGAGATGGCCGAGGCCCTCATTGAAAAGATCACATGTGATTACTGTACATCAAGCAGACAGAACACTCCAATTATCTGTCCTCTCTCTCTCTCTCTCTCTGGGAAGCCGGGGATGAAACGAGAGAGGCGGACTGATTAGCGAAAGGTTTTAAATGTCAAAACTTTGACCATCAGCATGAATTAATGGATGAATGAATATTCCGGTCTTCCCTTTGATCAGCGGCTAAAGAAGAAGAGGAGTTAACCAGGTTTAACCTGGCGTCTTTGTTGTTTGGGATCTTCTGGATCGGTTATTCATGAAAACGGCACATGATGGGAGCTTGTATGACAAGTAATTTCAGACATATAGGGATTTTCTGCCTGTATTCGATAGTACAGTGGAGACCGAAGACTGACAGGAAACATGGGGGAAGGGTTGCGGAGTGACGCGCGGCACGTTTCGGCCTCAGGAATCGAACCCGGTACTCGCTGTCAGCCTGTATTAGAGTCTATATGGTGCACGCCTTATTCCTTAAACACTAGGCCATCAACAGTAACACCCCAAGGTATTTATTAACCCATTTTTTGTGATGTGACAATGAAGTTTCTGTTGTACAGTGCTACTTACCTGCATTACCTGTGACACTGCCACATAAATGTAGGAAGAATTGTACTTCCTGTCCTGGTATGAGTATTCAAAGAAAATTACATACTGGGTGATAACAAGGGGATACATTGCTTAGAATATGGGTTGAATATGGAAATTAATTTTCTGTTGAAGAGAAGATTTGCTCATAGGGGGAGCTGTGGGGGAAAAAAGCATGTTAGCAATAGTTCCAGGAAGTGAGGTACCATGCAGGAACAGCTATAAAGTGAGGCGCCCGGGGGTTCCATTTTAGGTATCAGAAAGTGTTTGGTGGTGGTTTGTCAAAGAGACTATTTTACTAAACAAGAATCAGAACAAAGTTATCAGAAATTAATAACTTTGTGAATATTTGATTTTGGAAAACAGTTTTGGATTACTTTTGGGATTACTTTTTTGATAATATAATCATTGGAAATATTTAAAGAACTTAGAGTTAGAGTTGCTTTGAGTTCCGGGACCGAAAAATCGGAGTTTGAACATTTTCATTTGTATTTTGGAATCTATTGATTGTTCAATTGAATTATTTTGTTTGATCAAGTTTAAATCAGATAACAATATTGCAATTAAATTTCTAAAGCAACCGTTTTTCCATTTGGTCTGCTGACACAGGTACAGGACCCTTATTTCTTTATTTAATATAACACAGACATACAATTGTATGGTTCTCATTGTCATACACTTGGTGTACAGGTGAATGTATCAGTCCCCGAGATTAGTCAACTAGAATGAAAACCAGCAGTAATCTGACATCCAAACACAGCAGAGGCTGTGCTTTCTAGAAGATGGTGTTTCTAGAAGCCATCGTGCTGCTTTTGCAACTCCACTACTACACAACACAGTAAAACGCAAACTCTGCGAATTCTCGACAGTAAGAAAAGATTAGAGTTAGGAGGACTAAAGCACCCTGTAATATACCAGAAACGCTGTGTTTTTTAAGAGCTCCAACTTCTCCGTTTGAATCAATCACCTGCCTACAGCGACCTCCTTCACCGTACCGTACGCACTCCCAGTGAGTGTAATATTTCTATCATAATATAGAGGACCGGAGGTGACTTATCTGTTTCTGAAGATGCAATCACCGCAAGAAGGTAGCGCTGAATGAAAGTTACATGTAAATCTGTTTGTATCATTAGAATGTGGAGGAAATGGGAGGCATGAGCAAATGCTTTTTACTTTAATGTAAGAACCAAACACACACACACACACACGCACACACACACACGCACGCACGCACGCACGCACGCACGCACGCACGCACACAAACACACTCACAAACACACACACACACACACACACACACCACGCCCTATAAAGCATTTCTCTCTGTCTCTGTCTGTCTCTCTCTAGTAATGATCTTTCCTCTATTGTTCTCAAAGGGGTGTGTGTGTGTGTGTGTGTGTGTGTGTGTGTGTGTGTGTGTGTGTGTGTGTGTGTGTGTGTGTGTGTGTGTGTGTGTGTGTGTGTGTGTGTGTGTGTGTGTGTGTGTGTGTGTGTGTGTGTGTGTGTGTGTGTGAGAGAGATAGTGTTCTTCTCCTCTTCCTCTCTGATGAGTCTTCCATCATCAGACTCAGCACTAATGTTCTACCAGTCTGTGGAGAAAATGGAGGGACAGATTGAAAAGTGATTGGGTTAGAGGCTTATCCCACTACATTACATCGTTGTATACCGCAGTCATCAGGGGAGGCTTTTAGCGACACCACGGAGTCACATGATGTACGGACCACTGCAGAGAGCGAGAGAGAGAGAGAGAGAGAGAGTTTTCTAACTCGGTGGTTCTCAAAGTGGGGTCCGGGGACCCTCAGTGGTCCTTGAAGGTGTTCAATCGGGTCCCCAGCTAAACCGATTAACACAGAGCCCGCCAGAACCGTAGTAAGCATAGAATTACTTTTGTCTGGCAGCCCGACAGAACCGTAGCCTATACGTTTTCTAGGATTTTGAAGATGCGCGTGCATCCACTGGCATGCACTCTATGTGCTGCTTTCAATGGCCTGTATCTCCAAATCGGCGCAATGAATGTCGTTTCTGGTGAAAACAAGGGTTTTCAACGGCCGACAGCAGGTGCTGTGATACTCGCGGTCGGGTTTTTTCTGCACCGAGCGAGAGAACAACAACCGGTCAAGACACCACACACAGCATTATGTCAGTGTATTCCTCGGTTTAAACGTAATCATCACGCTATGTGTCTGAAAACATTATAGGGTAGAAATAAGCCACATAACAGTAAACTGGTATAGCTGGCCGACTATCTGACTTGTAAACAAACACACTGCGTCACCGTGCAGGTAGCATAGCTACCGTCCCATCTCCTGAAGGGATGCGACGCTCTGATTGGTTCAGAAACTTCAGAGCCAGCGTTTCAAGCTGAAACTTCAAAATAAAATGCCCACCATTTCCGTTTCACTACACCTTTAATTTTTATTTGCAGATAAACATAGAATTTCAGTCACACTGTAAGGGTTCATATTCATCATTAACAACTTTAACAAGCGGCCTGGGCCATGGCTCAGTGGTCCAGGCACCTTGGCTGGTAATTCAGTCTGGCAGTGTGCCGCGGGTTCGACTCCCGATCCCGACGGCCTTTACTGCATGTCTTCCCCCCATCTCCCTCCCCATTTCCTGTCAGCCTACTGTCTGTCCCTCCATAAAAAATATTTAAAAAAATAAAGGCGAAAGCCACAAAAAAAACATTTAACAACTTTAACAAGCAACCTATTCCAGTCCATTCATGAATGTCCATTATAATTATCATCACCTGTTGATTTCTATACTCAGTCCATTTCTTCCATCTTCGGTGAATAGATCCTCTTGCAATCTCAATGTATATTAATTTCTCCATTACAAATCTAATCCATTAATATTTAACGCCCTTAAATTGTTACGTTGCATCTTGTGTTTTCTTTCCCCTCATTTGTATTCCCCTCACACTGGGCACTGCAATCACAACTTTGCAAAACAAAACATCCAATAAAAACAAAAATAATAAGACTCCCAAATAATAAGGGTCCCTGGCACAAACTCTTGAGGTGGTGGTCCCGGCCAAATAGGCTATACATATCAATTTGGGGGTCCTTGACATGAAAGGGTTTGAGAACCACTGCTATACAACTCAAGTTAGTGGCTTGAGATATGGCTCAGCCAGGGAGGGACAGAGAGAATGTTTGTAGCCGGTGACACACACCAGAGCCATAATGCACTCCCAGTGGCACAGGAGGAGGTTTCCTGCAGAATAACTATCCAGAGGGTTTGACGTTTGCCAAAATAGCTGATCTACAAGCTCACAATGTGTTGCGCTTCATGCATTGTGAGCTTGTAGATCCGCTATTTTTGGCACAGAGATTTGATTTGAAAAATAATGCATGCAAGTATTATTGCAACTCGTTTTAATAAGGATAGAGGGTTCAAGTGGTTATGGTAGAGGCGACAGACAGACAGACAGACAGACAGACAGACAGACAGACAGACGGGTTTAGAGACAGGAAACCACTTGAAACCTATAGCGTTTCAATTCTGGGCATTTGATAGACAAACATTCGACGAGGGGGAAAAGGAGGGGGCCCAGTATATGTCCCTGGGGGACCCCAGTAAACAAAGTATATACTGTAGGGTTTAGAAAAGAATTGGCCCACCCTGGACCCATCAGACTACATTCGGCTGCCGTGTTAAAGTGGTTCAAATGGGTGGCCCGCGTTTATTTTAAATGATCAATCAATGGATTGTGTTGCACCTTAATTGGATCAATGGAGCCGCCACAATCAGAAGACTCAGATTCCACCTCTAGCCCGCCGTAGCCTTGATGACCTCATTGTCACAGTATGTGGCTCTGTGTTGCCATACTGTGGCTGTGTGTGGGCGTCGGCTTTCCTCCCAGCTTCCAGCCTTCGCACACCTGTCTGTGGTCACCTCATCGCACTCAATTGACACACCTGCCGGCGATCAATTCATCAGCCCTGACAGTATTTAAACCCTGGTCTTCCCTTCACTCATCGCCAGATGATTGCACAGCCTTCCTCTGTACTATTGCTTGCATCTCAACGGAGGCGGTTTCTGATGCAAGTGGAGAAACTAGTGGCGGCGTGCACAGTCGCAGTGGCCCCAGCACATCACAATTTTGTTGTACTTGTATGACAATAAAAATCTATTAATTAGTACTGTCTGTAGCATGATTCTAGCCAGTTATTTCCAGTGTTTCTAGATCTAGTATATTCCTAGTATTTTCCTAGTGCTCTGGTTATCTAGCTTGTTCTCCAGATTTTGCCTGCAACTTACACCTTTCTCCTCTGCTTCAGAACTCCTGTTCAACTGCCTGCTTACCTGCCTGCATTCCAGCTGCCCTGACTGCTCACCTCAGCCTCCATGTTTGTTTCCATGCCTCCTTCCCCATTCTCCAATGCACATATTGTGAATAAATAACTTAAATTTGCTTCCTGTGTTTGGCTCTGCTTTTGGGTTCAACTTTCTGCAAACCGTGACACTTGTAGGCTTATATACAAAGGTTACAATGATATTTAGTCAGATGACAGGTTCACTTGTTGACCTAGTGGCATCCTATAGTTTGCAAAACATTGTATAATTTCAATGTACAGATTATAAATCATTTGATCTTATACTGGTTCTTCATCCTAAGATTCTCTATTGTAATTGCAATTGTAGTATACTTTAAGTTCTTACTTGTTGGTATAATTTTTTTATATTAATGTGATATTTTTGTCAATGTAATACCTTTTGCCAATTATTTGGGGGCCTGCGTGCAGATAACGTGGTTATTGTTAGTACACTCTTTGTCGCGTGTGTCTCTCCGCCCCTCGGTTTCCTTTGTCTCTCTGACCTATCTGAATTAAAGCCTAGAAATGCCAAAAAATTAATTGTATGAAAAGAAAAATGAAAAAAGGACATTTGTGAATGTGACATTTGGATCAGTAGTGGGTGTTGCAGATGGAGTGTGACAGGGCAGCTGCACTGATGATGTGACCACTGCCCCGCGCTCTGACTGGGAGACAAGGACCCATTAGGGTGGATACTGTGTGTGTGTGTGTGTGTGTGTGTGTGTGTGTGTGTGTGTGTGTGTGTGTGTGTGTGTGTGTGTGTGTGTGTGTGTGTGTGTGTGTGTGTGTGTGTGTGTGTGTGTGTGTGTGTGTGTGTGTGTAATTCCTTGGAGTTTTAGGCAGATTGTGTTTTCAGATATGTCATCAGATTGCATTTAAAAACCAATTTGCTCTGCCAGCTCTGCAGAGCACAGAGGCCAGGAGCACATTATAATAAAGAATAAATAAAAGCTATGATGCCACTGTCAATTAGAGGCCATAATCAATCTTGCATGCAAGAAACGTGCGTGCGCGCCGCGGCGCGCGGTCGTGCGTGTGTGTGTGTGTGTGTACACGCACGTGTCTAAGAGAGACGGAGACACACTCCCAAATATACACAGACTTGATGCCTATGATTAATCATATGCATATGGGTGGGTGAGAGTGTGTGTATGCAAGACATGATGCATGTAGCCTCTCTGCTGACTACATTGTGTGCGTGTGCGCATGAGTGTGTGCATGCGTGTGTGTGTGGGGGGGAGGGGGGTTGCGAGACATGCGTGCGCCCTGTCTGCTGACTGTACAGTGCGTGTGTAGGCTACATCAGTTATGTGTATGTAATTCCTCCGAGCAGTTAATTCATCATGCGTTCTGTGCGTCTGTTCTCGCGGAGATGATGAGGAACAATATTTCAGCTCCCATTACGGCGCTCAAGTTGATGTTTGACCCCCGACCCCAGCTAGGCAGCCCCAGCCTGACCCCATCCATCAACACGCCCACGCAGAAATATTAAGTGGGTTATTATTACTAATATTATATCATCATTTCACGCTGCCTAAATGAATTTATGACTGACTGACCAACCCACTGGCAGAGATGGGCAGTATTTGAAATACATGTATTTGAAATACGTATTTGAAATACTTTTTTGTATTTTGTAATTTGTATTTTGCTGGGATGGAAGAAATGAGATGTATTTTGTATCTAGATACTTTCAGATCTAGTATTTTCTGTATTTCAAATACATAAAATACTTTTTAATGTCATTTTACACAGCCTCAGGTTTAAACTGTAGGGGCAAAACACATAACCTGACTCCGCCAGATGGGGCAGCAGAGAGTACACTGGGTTCCCCCCTCCTGCTCCCATCTGGGAACTCTCAGGCAGACTTGATGCCCGGCCACAAAACGGCCTGGCCAATCAGCAGCAGCTAGAGGCGGGATAGCCGCTGCTGATTGGCCAGGCCGTTTGAGGCCTGGCAAGGAACGGTGAGCACAGGGCGGGCGGAGCCGTGGGGGCTTTTTACGTTATTTGCGCAGTGAGTGTAACGCTGCTCAATGGTGAAATCTTCCGCCAACAGCGTACCTTAGTGATCAGAATCAAGGACAGGCCTATCGTAGTAGACATTTCCACCACGCGGAAACGTCCCCCTTTCAAAGTGGGGGGGCGGCGGGGGTGTGTATATATATATATATATATATATACATATATATATATATATATATATATATATATATATATATATATATATATATATATATATATATATACACACACAATTGAGTTTTTTTTTATCCTTGTGTTTGTATCTATAATTTCCAGGGGCTATGCTTAAGTTTGTGACTAAAGCCACAACACAGCCTCCCCACTGGGAGCACTGTTTATACCAGTCAGTCTGTCATACCATCCCTCCCCACTGGGAGCGCTGTTTATACCAGTCTCTCTGTCATACCATCCCTCCCCACTGGGGGCGCTGTTTATACCAGTCAGTCTGTCATACCATCCCTCCCCACTTGGGGCGCTGTTTATACCATCCCTCTACACTGGGGGTGCTGTTTATACCATCCCTCCCCACTGGGGACGCTGTTTATACCAGTCTCTCTGTCATAGCATCCCTCTCCACTGGGGGCACTGTTTATACCAGTCAGTCTGTCATACCATCCCTCCCCACTGGGGGCGCTGTTTATACCAGTCAGTCTGTCATACCATCCCTCCCCACTGGGGGCGCTGTTTATACCATCCCTCTACACTGGGGGTGCTGTTTATACCATCCCTCCCCACTGGGGACGCTGTTTATACCAGTCTCTCTGTCATAGCATCCCTCTCCACTGGGGGCACTGTTTATACCAGTCAGTCTGTCATACCATCTCTCCCCACTGGGGGCGCTGTTTATACCATCCCTCTACACTGGGGGTGCTGTTTATACCATCCCTCCCCACTGGGGACGCTGTTTATACCAGTCTCTCTGTCATAGCATCCCTCTCCACTGGGGGCACTGTTTATACCAGTCAGTCTGTCATACCATCCCTCCCCACTGGGGGCACTGTTTATACCAGTCTGTCATACCATCCCTCCCCACTGGGGGCACTGTTTATACCAGTCTGTCATACCATCCCTCCCCACTGGGGGCGCTGTTTATACCAGTCTGTCATACCATCCCTCTACACTGGGGGCGCTGTTTATACCAGTCTGTCATACCATCCCTCCCCACTGGGGGCGCTGTTTATACCAGTCTGTCATACCATCCCTCTACACCGGGGGCGCTGTTTATACCAGTCAGTCTGTCATACACAGACAGACACACAGACACACAGACAGACAGACAGACAGACAGACAGACAATAAATGTTTATACCTTATTCTGCTCTGTTTGTCTACTTAAAACTGTTTTAAACTGTTTCAAAACCCCCCATTTTTTCATGGGGGGCCCCCTTGCTACAATCATGCTTAGGGCCCCTTGGAGGCCAGAATCGGCACTGCATGTGCACATCTTGTTACCGGGGAAGACCGGGGGGTTTTCCAAATCACTGAATGCTCCTTTAATTGATAATCTATTCATCTTAGTCATTAGTATCTTGTTTACTTATCTTGTTTTTTATTGTTGGTTTAAATGAAAATTGGTGGTAGGCCTAATGAATCAATCAATCAATCAATCAATCTCTTTCTACATTTTTCTTGAGGTAGAAGTCAAAGAGGAGTGACAGTGATGAATCAGATGGCCAATCCATTCCTTTGTGGGTCCTGTTTGATACAGTTATAGCACATTGATTTGCTTAAAATATAAAGTGTATCATTCTTAATAACCTTCAATGTATTAGACATTCTGACAGGTCATTAATTTAATATTTGGCAATTAATTATGAATTTACTTATCATTATATACATTTTAATGAAAATGTATTTTCATGTATTTTCAAAATACAAAATACGTATTTGTATCTCAAATACATTTCTCAGTCCAGTATTTGTATTTTGTATTTAAATACATTCTGTGACCCAGTATTTGTATTTTGTAACAAAATACATTTTCAATGTATTTTGCCCATCTCTGCCCACTGGTTGGAGGACTGCATTTAAGACGTGAATATAAGACAAACCAACAATAATTTAACAACACAACTGTTAACTTTCACATTTAGTACAGAATTCGTCTTCTGTGATATTATTCTCAAATGGCCAACTCCCTGCATGTCTCTGGCCCCACTAGGAAGAGGCCAGCCTTCAAACGCTGTCTGTACTAGGGGACAGGTGGTGATTATGTCTGCTCAGGCTCGCCACACTCTCACGCGGCGCTCTCTGCAAAGCCTCGCTTCTTCATAGTTCATTTGAAGCAGCCGACCGACCCCAGTACACACACAGGCGGTTCAACAGGGCCCGTTGCCAGCGTTGTATCGTCTCCTTTGATGCCATCTCCTGGTTCACAGATGTAGCCGCGCATATGAGAGGGGCCGGCAGACTCCAGGCTTCCAGGATGCCACCAGACATGTATGCGCTTGTAGCGGATGGAACGGAGCATCGCTTGTACCGCTTTATTGTAGGGGTGGCAATAATTGACTGTTTGGAGGTGCTGTTTGTAGTATCGTGCCGGTCGTGTATCTGCAGGGCTTTCCTTGCTAGGTCAATAGTTGACTATGCCTCTCGTCCGAGGCCTGGCGGGGCAATTCCTGCAAGGACTGGCAGGTAGGACACGGTGGTGGACAGCTGATTTATTTTTATTTAGACAGCCGGTTATAATTTGATCGCAGCATGATCTACTTTTTCCCCCCACGATTTTGTAACCCATTTTTCACTCTGTGCCAAATTACCTAAACTGTAATCCTGGGCGCTACTCTCCCTCTGTCAACCTGGAGAGAGCCCCGAACTGAGCTCATGCTTCCTGCATGGTTTTTGTGAGGGTACCTATACCATACCCTATAGGAGACACAGGGAGAACATGCAAACTCCACACAGAAGGGCCCTTTCGCCAACCCCACCTATGGGTATGGGCGCTGATGACGCGGAGGAGAGAACATGCCCTCATCGCCCACAGCGTCCCCAGCTGCCGTCGCTACCGACTGCGTCACGGTGCCCCTAAGCAAGCATCTACCTTTTTGACACAAGGGCTCCTACACCAGTTTGGGGAACAGTATTCATGCTGCAGAGAAGAAGACCAGGGCTTGCTTGGGAAAATGGATAAGGGAGACCTTGATGGCCCTCAGGTCTTCTAAGTGTTGATCCAGGCGCACGCCGAGGTATACTTTTGGGGAGGTTGGAACTCCATGCACTTGTTGTCACATTCAGTTCCTTTTTGGCCTCCCTGTGCTGACACTGACAAACAGTATAATGGAAGTATGGCTGAGGTGGAGCCCCTATTCCATTGCATTTTCCTTCAAAATAAAAGTACTACAAAATACTAAATGTACAAGGCCCACAGAAGACAAGCCCTGCAGACTGTGTGTGTGTGTGTGGGGGGGGGGGGGGGGGGGGGTCTGTCCGTCTGTCCTAGGGGAGAACAGCAGGTTGACTGTCCTGATTCTGTCTGATGCAGTTTACCTGACCACAGCATTCTAACACGCACGCACACACACACGCGCGCGAACACACACACACACACACACACACACACACACACACACACGCAAACACACAAAAGAATGCATATATATATATATATATATATGCATGCACATGCATACACATTCATTTATTGAAGCATGTACAATTCCACAAAGTGTGTGTGTGTGTGTGTGTGTGTGTGTGTGTGTGTGTGTGTGTGTGTGTGTGTGTGTGTGTGTGTGTGTGTGTGTGTGTGTGTGTGTGTGTGTGTGTGTGTGTGTGTGTGTGTGTGTGTGTCTGTGTGTGTGTGTGTGTGTGTGTGTGTGTGTGTGTGTGTGTGTGTGTGTGTGTGTGTGTGTGTGTGTGTGTGTGTGTGTGTGTGTGTGTGTGTGTGTGTGTGTGTGTGTGTGTGTGAGAGAGAGAGAGAGACACACACACAGAGGCCCAGCCCAGGTGTAATTCCATCACAGTTCCAGCATGTCTCTGCTGCTCCAACACAACTCCCATTTGATTCCATTACACACACAGAGAGAGGGGGAGAGAGGGGGGGGGGAGGGAAGGAAGGGAGAGGGCGGTGTGGGTGCAGGTAAAGAGAGGTGGAGGGGAGAGGCTGTATGAAGAGAGAGAGAGACTGAAAGAGAAAAGAGGGAGGGATATTATTCTACAAGCGAGAGAATGACTGTGGTGGAATGGCAGGAGAGAGAGAGAGAGAGAGGAGCTAGTTAGATTGCAGTGGTTTTCATTAGAGCTGGTTAGCCACAGCTCTCCAGTCTGCAGCACACCGACTGCCTGTGTTTTTATTGCTGTTTAATCAGCTCAATTGGAGCGTTTTATTAGTGGAGGAGGGCTGTGTTCCTCACAGGAGACGAGCTCCCCGAGGGCACCGCACCGCACGGCGTGCCTCAACGTGGGGTTCCCGGGCCCCGCCGGCCGGGGAACCTGGAGGGATTGGTCTGGAGGATGTCAGGGAATTTGAACCGCTTGGACCCCATCATCCATATTTTGGGGGCTTTGGTGTATAGCGTGGACAAAGTGGTCCAAGTACAGAGGCAACTGTAGTCTAGTGGGTTTAAGTGTTCACACTGGTCTTGTAGTGCCAAATCTATACATCCTCAGTGGTGATTCATGTCTGAAAGTGTTCAAATGTAT
The DNA here is from genome assembly GCF_951216825.1 of Electrona antarctica. NCBI lineage: Eukaryota > Metazoa > Chordata > Actinopteri > Myctophiformes > Myctophidae > Electrona > Electrona antarctica. The sequence continues at coordinate 14,501,368 of NC_136799.1, read as the reverse complement.
ATCCAAATGGGGAGTGGGGGTGTTTCAGCTTCACCCAACTGATGGCTGCTCAGATGGTCGTCGTTACGAGCGCTCGCAGGGAGCAGGGTATTTTGGTTACATGTACTGTCTCGAGTTACAAATGTATAAATGAACAGTCAGGATTTTAAAGTGCACTAATGGTCATTTCAGACAGGGTGTGTATGGTGTTGATATTCTGGGAGACGCACAGGGCGCAACGCTGCGGTCGTGGCAAACGTCAATATAAACAGTTTATTAGCCCATAGTGTATAAAACGTAAAAATAAGCAGAATGTTATAAGAGCTTTTAAAATGTACTAAATGCTTAGTTTACAGCTCTGAGACTGCACCAAGTTATCTTCACCACTCACTACATCCAATGACCAATGCAATACATACAACTCAATGGTGGAATTATAGTGTGTCCAGGGCTCTTGTTATAACGTATGTGCACTGCAATGCTAATTTGTTTAGATATTCCTATTACATCATGCTGTTAACTGCGGATAACCGGCAACACTCAAGTGTATAGTACATGTTCACATGAAAATGCCCATACACCCCTTCCATAATACTATATTTAAGCTGTTTATTCTTGTAGTTTTAGGTTTGATGATTCTTTAGTATGGTCTGTGTGAACATACAGTTGGAAGCAACCACGTTAGGTGTGAATATACTAAATGTCAATTAAATGAGTCCCACACTCATAATGATTTCAGGCACAGAAACCTGGAGGATCTGAGAGTTTGGTGCAAAGACGGCTTTTCAATTCGGAAAATCTCTGAAGAGCCTTTGAGACGCTTCTAAAAGAGTGAGGGAGTTTGGATCAAAGCTGAAAAAGACGTGTTTATGGCTTCTGATGTCAAACCTCCACAAAAGCTCTAGTTTGTTCTAGACATTCCTGTAAACTGAAAGGTTGCAGGTTCACCCCCCACTTTCAGTATTAAACCCTCTATACTTAGTACTAGGACCCACATTGGCTCTGTACTTGGTCTATTCCTTTTCCCCTTTACACCAAATATGTTCGCCAAAAATAGCTGATCTACAAGATCACAATGTTGTGAGCATATCTGCTATTTCTGGTGAATGTCCTCCCCTAGCCTGGGCAGCATTCCTTTTCGAGTTTATGATCCGGTTGGGAGTGGATGATATCGTTACATCATGCTGTAGTCATTGTTTTGTAGTCTGTTTTGTAGGGCTGGAACCCTCAAACCAGGACTTCCTTTCCCTCAAAGAATAATACCTTCCCAATAAAAGTGTGACTCGCTCTCTCTCGTAGCCTGCGATGACAATAGAATTTCCTGTGGGATAACGAAGGTATACAGACGCTAAATAGTCTCTGGAAAGTACATATATTATATATCATATTTGAGGCTTTTATTGGAAAGGTATTCTTATTCCGGTTTGAGGGAAAGGAAGTTCTGGTTTGAGGGTTCCACTTCCGGCCTGATGACTACAAAACTATGGCTACAACATGACGTAACGATATCATCCGCTCCTGACCAGATCACACGGCAATTCTGTAACACAGACCAGGCAAGGGGGAAGGCCTGGTGAGGTTAGTCCTCCCCCAGTGTAGGGATGCTACATGGTTCAACGGGTTAAGTTCAATCAAACTCATTTAGTATATTTACCCTTTAGTATTCTGTCTGCTATTTGTCCACAACAAAAGAAATGGGTTTAAAAATGTCGACCTGGACTCCTATGATTTCTTCTCTAATTCCAAATACAAATTAACTGCAGGCATGGTCTGCTGTCTTCAGATAAAGCTGTGTAAATCTCCTACAAGTCATTACTTTTCAGTTTCATGTAAATTGACTTGTTAATTTTGTAACCCTATTAATGTAATTAGTAATTTGCTATCGTCCCTGTAGTTCTTCTAAAGGTGCTTGCACGCTACATGATTTTGGCTGCCGTTCATTAGATGCCACACTGTATGTATAGAAAAAGGTCAAATCACAGCCGAACGTAATGTAATGTTACCTAGAGAAAACACAACAAAAGAAATAAAGGAGGACATTTATGTCTTGACTTGGCAGAAGAGGACAACATGGGTTAGCAATTATCTAGGGAGCTGATAAGGTTTCTGCACATAGTAGCACATCAAATCAATCATAAAAATGCTTTTGATTAGTTACAGGGGGTCATATGACCCCTGTATGATTACCGCTGCATGCTACACATGAAACCGATACAATAGATACAGTATTTATTTCCTAAAGATAACACAAACAATGACTGTCCCTTCATTTTTGTATTTGGATAGTGTTGGATAGTAACTGTCTGGCTTCGACTATCATATACTGTAGTGCCGCCACAATGCGGTCCAAATTGAACAGTTGCAGATCTTCTTTCTAGCCTATGATGCTGTGGATTGTGGTACGTACGTAGCTGCCATTGACTCCTGTCCCACTGGAATTCCCAAGGAGCTTACAATGAATGGTTTTTCAACAATGGCTAAAGTTAATCTGGAATGATAACTAAGACATGGGTCACATATAGGCACCTATAGGCACATCTTACTCCTGATTCGAGGTCCACTGCTGGTGGAAACACAAACGATAACCGTTCACGCGACTCCATCACTGCACATCATGTCATGGTGTGCATAGACATAGAAAGGTAGATGCCTCCTTCGGCTCTTGGGCTTGTGATCTCGAAAGGAGGCAAGACACCACGTGGAAGCATAGCAGAAGCTTGGCAAGCAGAAGTTGGCCAAGGTTCCGCATGCGTCACAGAAGGGGACTTTCGGTAGGCCAATCAGAGGCAATGTAAACATTTATTTTCTCATGCCAATAAAGCTCCTTTGGATTGAATTGATAAGTCCCGGAAAATACCCGCCGTGATTGGCCAGTAGTCACTTGAGTGGCAACAACGCAGCGTGTCTTCTGCACCTTAAAATGCGATACACATGCAGCTCCAATGACCTGCAGCGGCCACTGAGGCATCTATTATTTTTTATATCTATGATGACTCATCAGGCCTCAGACATATTGTGGAAAGGCCCTAGTTTATTTTCCCTGGGTGAGGGGAGGGTTACTGCGACTGAGAGATTGATAAGCTGGATCAGCCCTATAAGGCCGACAACTGTTGGCCGTTGCTGACCAGTCAGCACAAGCTAAAGTGTCACAGCACGGCAAACGGTCACTGCTGTGAGTGACCTTGCTATACTGAAGGAACTCGACATGCTGCCAATGTTGTAGTACAATTCATGGCTGAAGAGATACTGGAGTTTATCTGGGCACAAAGGAACCAAAACGGACCAGAAAACAGTTGACCCTCAACGGTTCACATAATGGCTGTGTACCAACGAGGGCGACGCATGCCAGCAGCACCTGCTGTGTTCTCAGACCGACTCCCTCCTCGCACTGTCAGGAAATCCCAGTGTGACCGTAACATTTTATTCACCCTATTCCTGTTTTAAAGCCACATCAGTCTGTGCATTAGCTTAAAGTGATCAAATGCTATTCACCTTGGTGAATAAATGGCCCAGCAATACAGCAATATTATTGCTGATAATTAAATGTGTTGATGCCCTATATTTATCCAACAGTTTACAGTTTACAACAGTTTACTCAGTAGGTACAACTTTTCACTTGATAATTGAAATGTTTTGCAACTTTCCACTTCAACTCTATATTTATTTGACATCTTTACTTATAGTATTATTATTTTCAGATTGGTCTATAAAGTCAAATTGATATACATTAGTATCAAAATGTATTTGTTAATTATATTTGAATACAAATATAATTAACAAATACATTTTGATACTAATGTATATCAATTTGACTTTATAGACCAATGGGGACCTTTTGCAAGCAGTATAGTATATAATAAATTATAAATTACAATTAGCTGCAATTATAATTCAGTAATATATTTTTCTGAATAGAAATTCTACATATAAAGAGTATAGGCAGCGACTTTTACTTATTATATATTTGTATAACACTTTTGTAAGTATAGATTTACTCAAGATTTTAAATACAGGACAATTATATACTTGCAACTGAGTATATAGTAAATACTGTCATATGCGTGTGCGCGCGCTTGTGTCCGCGTCGCTGTTCATTCCTATGGTGCTGAAACGCGTGCCTTCCTTTATCCAACATGGCTTGGTATTTCCGAGTAAAAACTGGAAGTTCAAGTTAGTGCATGTGTCATGTGGTTACTTAGAAGTGATTTGGTGGTGCTGTTTGGATACTGCTTTGGTTTAATTTGGTCGCCGCGGACCGTGGTGTCGTGGAGGCGACAGTGGTGCTGGAGTGAGCGCGTGGAGCTCCGGTGGTTACTTAGAAGTGATTTGGTGGTGCTGTTTGGATACTGCTTTGGTTTAATTTTTGGTTTGAATTATTTTTTTACTGGAGCTTATGGCCTTTGTAAAGCACAATGTTTTCTTGTTATTGGTTGGGAACAGTTGGATCTATAATAATGTCCAGTCTTTCTCTTTCCCAGCTGTTTCCCATGTGCACTGACTTCTTTCCCCCTATTTTGTCACTCTTTGTACCGGTACACAACGGGTTACTGCGCCTCCTCCACCCTCTACGCCACCCCTCCTCCCATAGCTCCATCCCACCCCCACCTCTTCCAAGCGCGTGCCCGCTGCGCTCCTCGCTGTCCTTTTGATTGGTTACAGGGGTCGGTTGCGCGCCCCCGGGGTTTCATCTCGCCTGAGCGTCTGGATGGGGCTGACAGAGCAGAGGCATATCGCCGCTGCACTGCAGCCTGTACAGCAATGTTAGTGTGTCACTGTCAGTGTCTACGGTAGGCTATGTTTCATAGACTGAATCATCTATTCTGCTCCGTCATGAACAAGTAGCCTAAAGTATAGTCCGCACACGACACCTGTTTGGAGAGAGGGACGTTGCAGCAGGTGGGATGTCTTTGTAGCTATAGGCCTAATGTTGACAGAGACGGGCCGGGGAATCGTGGAGGTCTGGTCTGGAAACTGCAGGAGGAGACAGACACACACTTTATTCGGAGTCCGATCATCACCCACCACAGTCACACACACACACACACACTGCTGCACAATGAACTCCATGCAGAGAGGAGGGCTGAGCGGAGAAGTGAGAGGAAAGAGGAGCGAGGATTGGAAAGAGAGGAAATGAGCAGGGCTTGCTTTAGTTGAATTTGCTGACAAGTGAGATGAGATCAAGAAAGAGCACACTTTCATACACGTCAATTGATGGAATTAGACATTCCGGGGTTTAAGAGAATATCCTCCTACTCTGATTTAAGTTGACGTTGTGTTGTGACTTATTTCTTCTCTTCGCTTCTCTCCATAAACAACCGACCGATTTTATATTTATCCTAAAGTTTATACTATTCCGAGGCCGAGCAACAGCTTTCATGTATACAGATAACGTCACCATAGTTTGTTCCGCGGACATTTGTTGCTTTCAAAAACCAGAGATGGCTTTTGTTTCGAGGAAAGTCTAAGCTATAGCGCCGGGAAGATAGAGCGAGCAACAAACAAAAAAAGGAAAAAAAATATCGGTGACATTCGACCTTTCAGTTTCAGTAACTTATTTCTCCGCCTATAGCCTATTCTATTTTATTCCTCAGCTCTCAGTTCTAACGTTTTAAATACATTTTTTTACCCACCCAAATACTGTTGTGGATCAGAGGAAATCGCTGACAAATAAAGGGTGTTTATAGGCAAATGTGCGCTCCCAACTCCCAATGAATAACAGCAGACTGGCTGATTTGCGTTTTTACGCACAGTAAGAACCAGGAATCCTCCTCCTGTTGGAACAAACACCGCTATATCAGTCAATCTCTCTCTCTCTCTCTCTCTCTCTCTCTCTCTCTCTCTCTCTCTCTTCCCACCGTGCGCAAAAGGACGCAAAGCAATTCAGCCCCGCTCACGGCACGCACTCTCCTCTCTCCCCCACATACCGACACACACTCACGCACGCGCGCACACAGCCTCACAGACATACACACTCCCTCCCTGCACTCCCTCTAACGGCATCAATGTCATTACCAAGCTGCTTGCAGAAAGCCTCGCACTTGTCTCGTACCCCAGTCGTCCGCTGCTGTGGAAGGAAATGACCGGCGGAGGAATGGTCGCCGCGGACCGTGGTGTCGTGGAGGCGACAGTGGTGCTGGAGTGAGCGCGTGGAGCTCCGGTGGTCACCAGAAAGAAGAAAAGAGATAAATAAAGGATTCAATCTTGTTTTTTTGTGTGGGTTTTTTAATGTTTGGGGTGAAATAACAACCTATCTTCATTGACTCTTCTCCGACCGGTAGCTCTCCACCTCTACTACTCCTCTCCTTTCGTTTATCGGGTCGTGTCGAGAGAGGAAGAGGGGGGAGAGGGGACTATTACTATTACCCGAGAAAGAGAGACAAACAAACAACGGGATCATGATCCGGATCTTCCCGGATTTCAGCGTGCAGGTGACGGCTGCAGCAGGTGGTGGAGCCGGCGGAGGGGGGATGGCGACGGGACCCGCGGTCGGCAGAGTGCCGGGGAGCACTAACGGGAACCCTCAGAGCGTCCAGGGAATCTCCGCTTACCAGCAGAGGTATGTCGGATCAGTGTCCGGATGAGATGAGTGTCACTGATAGTTTTAACACTATTGAATTCGAGTTTCTTTTTTTTCTTTTTGGTTATTATATATATTTTTCAGCGCGGAGATCAACATCTCAGCAATTGTGTTCTGCAGTTGGGCATTTGTAACTCTGTGGGACTCTTTCGGAACGGTGGAGATCAGAGATAATAGACCGAGAAAGAGCAGGGGATTGTCAGAGTCTATAGGACTATAATCCCCCGGTGGTGTGATGTCCCATTTCAAAGGTTGAAAGCTGCTATCTTGTAGCTGTATGCCATCCCTTCTTTGATTCCGACATATGGACATCTCAACGGGATAAAAACCAACTGTCACAACATCTTTATCCGTTTTGGACCGAGAGGAGTTTCCTTCCTTTCTTTCCTTCCTTTCTCTTTCTTTCTTTCTTTCTTTCTTTCTTTCTTTCTTTCTTTCTTTCTTTCTTTCTTTCTTTCTTTCTCAAACTCAAAAGGCTCCAAACAAGTAGGCTATAACATACTTAAGGCCTTATTCAAGGCGGTATATTGGATTCATGCAAACGAGAGCAGATAAATGATAAAGAGCAGCCTGTTAGATACATTTCTGACCATAACGACTTGAGTTTGTCACTTCAGGAGACGAGCGAGAGGTTGAGCACATTTATACCTCCGTGACAGAAATTACGCTCACACACACACCGACAGACAGACCGAGTCTCTTCTCACAACTTCTCGTTGGATAACAATCCACTTAATTGCCGTCTATTATTTATCATTTTATTCCTCTCTTTTTCTCCCACTATTAATCTAAATGATTGCTTTTTGCGCCACGTCGCTCAGTAGGGGGATCTTTTTCTAATCAACCAGAGCTGTAGGGGGGCAAAAACAAGCCGCGCACGCACACACGCGCGCACACGCACGCACACACACGCACACACACACACACAGTGCTTGTAAACTCTGCCGTCGTATAGAAGCTTGGGGGACACAAACACACAACAGAGTCACGGACATATAAATCACTGCATGGGCCCCTCCAGCTCCAAGTGCCCCTAACTGACGCTTAGTGTTTGCGCTCCGAAGCAACAAATAAAATAACGCGACCATGCAGGAACCATTAAGACCGTCTGACCGTCTGATCTGATCTGAACGGACATGTATTTGCCTCGTAGCGGAAAAGTGTGCATCTTTCATGCAAATAGGCCCACAACAATCAACCCTTAATTGGCCTCATACGTCCTCAGTACGTTAAGTGTCCATTTGGTTCCATTTGTGTCAGTGTGTATAGGATAAATAAGTTATACAGTGCATGTTATAAATAAATAACAATGAGCATTTATTTTGTTCAAGATTCTTCAAATCCTCTTCGAAAGAAAAGTTGACTGCAGTGCTGCTAAAGCTCGTAACTTTTACATTTGCTGTGGTGCAAACGGCCATTTAAAGTAGGCTAGGCGCGAGGCATACACTTTTCCGTGGTGGTGGTGGTGGTGGTGGGGGGGGGGGGGGGGTGTCGGTCATGTACCGTTTCCCCTGTCGTTATGTACTACAGGCCGTTTCCATCAAGCCCAGTGCTCTCTATAATGCCCCCCCCCCCCCCTTCAACCTAACAGCTGTGTGCTAATATGTTTATACATTACACCCCATTATCCACGTCTCCTCCGTTTGACTGCTCCCAATAAACAGGCCGAGATGGAGAGAGAAGGAAGCTGACAGCAACATTCATTCACACGTATACAAGACCAACCGCGGTATAGGAAGGAAGGTCTTTACTGAAACTTTAGACGCCATGTCAAAACCCATGGCATGATCCCCGAATATGCTAAGGGTTGTATTAACAATTAGTTTTATTAACAATTTCTAATTTAGCCTATAGACTATATTATAAGACAAGCTCTAGATCTAACTTGTGGACGAAAAAAGAAAAGAAAAACAGCAACTCTGTTATAGTTATAGACATTCTACTATAAGCTTAAACAAAAACAAAACAGGACTAGCCATACTTTAGTGTATTTATCCAACTTGCTAATCAATGGCTCACCAGTGGTGACTACATTCAATGCACGGAGAATAACCTGTTACTTTTTGTATTGTCACACAGTGCGTCTTACGTCTTTATATGCATGCCAGTGCCATGGTTGAAATGACAACAGCCGTTCCTGGAGCTATTCTCAGACATTTTCACATCAAGGACCCTGTATTTGACCGTGGACCCCCATCTGAAATAAATACACAAGATGAAATAAAACTGTGTACAAGGGCTCCCTATAAACAGAATGTCTATTTAAAATGTGTTTTGCCCCATAATTGTTCAAGATTAGTCAAACATTTTTGAAAAGCCAAAGCATAATATAGGGTTATTTAACTTATTTTATTTATTTATGTATATTTATTTAATACTATGAAATAATTTCGCTGGGGACCCCCCGGAACCCCCTCGTGGACCCCCTGGGGGTCCCCGGACCCCACGTTAGGAAGCACCGCTCCACGCAGCCCCAGCCAGTCAGCCATCCATCCATCCAGCCGAGCCGGCATGCCTTTGACCTTGACGGGTCATTGGTGTATAGAGGCGGCTTTCAGCTGCACGGCCTGCCGCCTCGGGTTAATCAGTAGGCGAAGCTATTAGGGCTACAATGAATTATACATAAAAGGAAATGGAAATATATGTAAAGAAAAAAAGGCTTCGGTGTAGTTTCTCCCCGTGTATTGGAATGCGTCTTAATGAGCATGTGTTGAGGCAATCGACGCGCCCGTCAAAACACATCACAGCTTTTATTGACGGTGTCAATAGACGGTGTTTTTGCTGACCAAAAAAAAAGTTATAGGTTTAGTCATTTCTGTTAATTAATTATGGAAATAGGCCTTCTATTTGTAAGTGGGTAGGTATAGGCTATTGGTTTTTTCAACGAGGGGATATTGATAACATGCAACATAACCTATATATATTATTTGCAACAGGACTACCACATGAACACGTTTGATGTGTTAGGCCTATGCCCTAATTGGGGACAAAAGGGGGAGACATTTATCTTTTCTGACATTATGTTTCTAAAATAAAATGAATAAACCCCTGCATGCAACCAACCTGTGTGTGTGTAGTCACTGTAGTGTATAGGATATGGGAAATAAATCATGGGAGAGAAAAGGGTGAAATAACTGACTCCATGAACAACCGCAACTGAGTGGCGTTGTTGCGCTGAGGCAGCCAGGCAGGAGGAGAGGAGATGGTCCTAATATAATGCTCTCTCACCTCACAGATCCTCCACGCGTGGAAAACACACGCGGACAAACACTCCCCAGGGGCCGGGGGGGACCGGAGGGAGCCGCCCGGCGAACATGTTTTTAATTTTTATAAATTATATATATTTTTAATTTTGTATAGCCTACTGTAGCCTAGCCCTACACAACAATATAGCGTAGGAATTCCACTTGTGACAGCCCCCGTGTGTGTGTGTGTGTGTGTGTGTGTGTGTGTGTGTGTGTGTGTGTGCGTGCGTGTATGACAGTGTGTGTGTGTATGTGTGTTGTTGGGTAGAGAGAGAGAGGGGCTAGAGAGAGAGTAGAGCGCGCGCGGTAAGAAGCGATCGGGAGGAGAAGCCGTGCCGTGCCGTGGCGTGGGAGAGACACACACACACGGACCCGACCAGCAGTGTGGGGAAACCAGCGGGGATTCTCGGCGCGTTCCAGCCCGGGCTCAGGCTCGCTTCGCTCGGCATGCCGACGCAGCTCCGTCTCGGCGTTTTCCACTGCTGGTAGTCAAGTCAGGAGCAGCAGGCTGCAGGCTGCAGGCAGCCCATCGGGGACACACGCACGCGCACACACACACACACACACACACACACACACACACAGCCACACGCAGGCACACACACACTACTAGACGACACACACCGACATGGCTTTGTCTTTAACACACCTTCGCGTGACGCATTGCTGCCAGGGCGCCCCGCGTCGCCCCCCACGCTTCGTGTCCAAATAGACCCGAGGAGAGAGGAGGGGAAGGGGACGGAGGGGAGAGGAAAAAGTAAGAAATCAAATAATTGCAGGAAGATGGCGCCCACCAAGCCGAGCATACAACAGCAGGACCCGTCGCGGAGAGAACGGTAAAGCAGCCGGGCTCACATCTCCTCTGCTCTCCTCCCACTCTGCTCCTTTCATCGCTTGTCATTTTGTTGCTGTTTGAATCGTCGCCGTGTGATATTATGTGTCCACAAGTTTACTGTGCTGCCGCTGCCCTTTTCTCACACGGGAGTAGACGGCGCGCGCGCACGCGCGTGTGTGTGTATAATGCGTGTGTGTTTATGTCTGTGCGCGCGTGTCAATGTCAGTCGGGGTGTGTGTGTGTCTGTGTCTGTCACCTAGAGAGAGAGAGGGAGAGAGTCGAGAGAGGGAGAGCTTGTGGCTGGGTAACAGGTCTCGTAGAGAGAAGGAAGGGGGGCTGGCTGCGTGTGTGGGGGGTGTGCGTGTGCGCGCGCGTATTGCTCAGAAAGCAGCGTTCCTCGGCTGTAATGCAGGCATATCCCCACTTTGTTGTTTACGCTCCGAGCGAGCTGTTTTAGCGTCGAGGAAAACATGTGCATTCATCGATGACAAACGCGCCTGTCTGCTCATCTCTCTCTCTCTCTCTCTCTCTCTCTCTCTCTCTCTCTGAGGCTAGGCCAGACTGTTAGCTCCCAGTCTCCCACTACTTCTGGCTGTGTGTGTGTGTGTGTGTGTGTGTGTGTGTGTGTGTTAGGGGGTTTCAGAGCCCTGGCCTGCCTGACAGGGGGGAGAATTAGCATAGACACTCTCAGCTGTTGAACTTTTTTTATTTTTTATGTAGGCACATGGATTACGCCCTATCGGATTCCAAGCCGTGCCAATCCAGGTAATGCTGGAGAAAGGGATGGAAAGGCTACAGGGCAAAGCTGCTCTGTGTTCAGGGGGGCGTGGGGCCCCCTGACTGCTGGAAACTTGGTTGATTTGGTTTGTTGTTATGTTGGACTGGAACTACTTTGTTTTTACTCACACTGGACTGAACCAGGAATGCTTTCCTGGTTTGTCACTTAGGGCTGACAATATATATTACTATACCTATCTATCTATCTATCTATCTATCTATCTATCTATCTATCTATCTATCTATCTATCTATCTATCTATCTATCTATCTATCTATCTATCTATCTATCTATCTATCTATCTATCTATCTATCTATCTATCTATCTATCTATCTATCTAGTCTCATCACAATATATTAAATATTATTGCCCAGTTCTATTCTCTTCTGTTCTGTTCTATTGACAACATACGGCACATCCAGGGCCTTAACGTGCCGCAGATTTTCCCCGTCAATGTTTCTTCATTAGGTGCAAGGTGCCTTTTTCTATAGGGCCATACATTGTGTTCCCTGCATGGCTTATTATGGCTGCTGCTAATTACCGGGCCATGTGCTGTCCACTGGAATAAATCTCACTCCATTGCTGACAATTGACGGCTCTATTAGAGGCGTGCAGCCGCTCTGTGTCTGTGTCTGTGTCATTGGAGCGGGTCAGCATGAGGCTAAATGTCGAGTGTGAGTGAATGTGCTCTATTATTGCAGTGGAGGCGGCTGTCACTTGCAGTGTGATGATGTAAAGGATTGTATTTGTGGCTGGGTGATGTGCTATTAAATCTCCTATTGTCTCCTATTACCCGATTGTTTCTATTCTATTCCGCATGCTTATGTGACGATTATTGTATAATCTATTCTAATTGTGCCTGCTGCTGCTGCTGTTGTTGTGTTGGTATCTGCAGTGTTATTGCAAAAGCCAGTTCTACATACGTAGCGGTAACTGAAATGGAAATAATCAAACCTGTGTGTGTGTGTGCGTGTGTGCGTGCGTGCATGAGATGTGATTTGGTGACATGATGAGGGAATCGGAGCATGTTTCTTTGATTGTTGAGGTGAAATGTACACCTTTACCGTTTTGCTGGCTTTGACTAGCTTTTCACAGGCGCACACGTGTGCGGTTGGACCGCCGTTCTTCAATTGCATTAATTTTCAGTGGATGACTTGTGTTGAATTTTTGTGTTGAAAATTTGTTTTTGTTTCAGCTTGACACACATTAGGCTTGATGCTGTACAAACCGTAAAGACTTTGTCTTCAGAACATAAGAAGCTGCAGTTAGTACATAATATAACCTAATGTAAAAAGAGACTGTTCCCACACTCGCATAAAACATAAACGTTTCGGTCCTTACACCTTCATCAATCCTGAGGTCTGAGGAAGGTCTGAAGATCCAACCACTATTCATTAATGTAGTTGTGTTCAACGTAGGTTCAGGAGTAGAGACCACCCTCTGCTTATCCCGGCCACGCCCCGTTCTCAATCGCTTCCCTATCTACCACCCTTGCCCTCACTCATTAGCCACTCCCCTTTCACAATCACCTGTATCCACTACACCTGCCTCCACTCACCACAGCCAATCCCTGCTGCAATCACCACAGTATAAATACACCTGTGATCTCTCGGCCGGCTTGTTTGTTCTGACCAAACATGGGTCGTGAGTACTGCTCTTGTAGATCGGCTATTTCTGCCATTCACTGCTTTCAAATTCGTCGTCGTCCTCCACCCCAACCTCGGACCTCCTCCTTCCTCCTCGATTCACGCTCTTCCTTCCGTCTCGTTTCCTCCAAGAATCCAAGGGGGGCAGTGACGGAGCAGAGACGACCAACCACTCTCCAAGTAGAGCTATACGATGGCCGTCAGCTCCTGAGACTTTACGCCCCCACTCTGAGTCTTGCCAATAAACTGTCAAACTTAAGTAGAGGTGTGGTCTTACTAGTGAATAACCACTTTATCTATATACTTGGTTTTCCCTCAGGGCTCTAACCTCGGCCCCTTTTTCCCTCCACACCAAATCTCTTTACTGAAGATAGCCAATCTACAAGCTCACCACATTGCGATACATTTTGAGCTTGCGGATGTGCAATTTTGTAAAAATGTTTGCCTATATGTTGCAAAATATTCGCCTATTATGACATTGTCCAAATAGAGAAACTATAGGGTTCAAGTGGTTAATAAAATATATTCCTAGTGGTGTGGATTGCTCTCTTTTTACTTTTGGATTGTCATATCATCAAAATCCAAAAGTATCGAAAATGGTGTGCATTGGCCTCATTGGACAGGGTGGCCATAGTTGTGTCTATTCTTTGAGCTTAGACAGAGCAACGCATCCTGTCAGAGATAGACACTTCAACAAGAAACAGCAGAAGTAGTTTGAGGAGGAAATTAAGTTAAATCAAAACAGAAAACATTTGTTATTATGTTTCTTTTAAAACGCACAGTTTATGAAAAGCTCTTTTCCCTGTGCCAGTGGACAAATCCTCTTTTGTTTCCTGAAAGCTTGTGTGTTTTCACTGAAGTTGTTTGTGTTGTTTTGGAGGATGTCGACGCTGACACACTCCAGACTGTGCTTTGTGTATGTATCCGTTGTTTTCTTCTAAACAGACAACACAACAGTACACATACACAGGCTGTGATATTAAATCCATATGACTTCACATTCAGATGCAGCAGTTGAGTCTGGAATGAGAATCTATTGTGCTGCGTTTTGTGCTCACAGTGGAAAGGATAATTGATTAGGTTTCCTCAATAGTTAAGGAATAAACCAAACAAATACGGTCTATGCATTCATGCTCTATTTTATTTCATTGCAATTTACCTAACTCCTACCTCCTACCTCCATAATTTGTTGGATAGATGGGTATATAGATGGGTGGGTAGGTAAGTAGGTAGGTAGATGGGTAGATACTTTAACATCATACCTTAATGTCATCTTGCAGGCTCTGTTATGTTGTCCCTAGTTTAAACACAGTAACCCTAGCGTCTGTATTCTACGCATGTCATAATAGGCAAAAATAGCAGATCTACAAGCTCAACACTTCATATTTCCGGCAAAACGATTTGGTGTAGAGAGTTTAAAAGGAGGACCATGTATGAATGCCTGCAGTGGGCCCCCGGTCAATCAAGTATACATATACTAGATGGTTGAACACAGTTCTGCCAGTGGCACATTCCATCACGCGTCAACATTACAACTTTCCAGTCAGAACTTTTCATACCGAATAAAACACGACCCCAGGATTAATTTAGGAGCTTGTCTGTGAGCCAGCGCCGACGCCTGAATTTCCATGTCATTTAGCCCGGGCAAACTTCTCGGCATCCTCGCTCGGAGAGAGGGGAAATTGGTTTGAAGTTAATTAGTTAATTGAGATGCAATAAACACATACTGTTTCACAGCACAAGCTACATTAACATTTACTACCCGGAGAACATTCCGTCTTGCAAAAGGCTACAGCAGAAGAGATGGTGCATTTATTCCATACACAACTATATGGACATGGAACAACAACGGAAATGAACTCATTTCTGATGGCAGGGAGGGATAGAGCGCAGTATGTCTGCTATGCGACTTTTGGCTTGTTATATAGTTGTAAATATCGGTAGTTGCGGGTAGCTTATTTGGGCTTCAAAATGTTGAGATTCTCAAACGTACTACTGATGTTAGTATTTGTCCGCGGACCCCCATCTGAAAATAATCAAAATATTTTGTGCCAGGGACTGCTGCAAGCCGGGGTGTTGTTAAATTGTTTAAAACATATTCTGTGTGTGTGTGTGTGTGTGTGTGTGTGTGTGTGTGTGTGTGTGTGTGTGTGTGTGTGTGTGTGTGTGTGTGTGTGTGTGTGTGTGTGTGTGTGTGTGTGTGTGTGTGTGTGTGTGTGTGTGTGTGTGTGTGTGTGTGTGTGTGTGTGTGTGTGTGTGTGTGTGTGTGTGTGTGTGTCGTTGCTTTTGGGTCTTGTTTCCGCAGACCTCTGCTGCTTGTTTCTCTTGCAAAATCAAGCAACACTGATAGATGGACTATGTTCTGTTTAGTGGATTTATTCTGTGTAGCAGCTGGTGTGTGTGTGCGTGTGCGTGTGTGTGTGCATGTGTGTGGAAGCAAGCTATAGCAACGCATTCTCGAGCAACACGCTCAACTCTTTCTCTCTCAATCACTTTAAACACTTAAAAGGAGCCCTTCGCCAATGTTCAACCACATCTTCATATAATTGGTCCTTAACTAATGCACATTATAAGATCTGGAGAGTTGGAGAGACCCCTGCTATTGAACAAACACTCTATAGCGGTGATTACACAATCGGAATATAGAGCCATTTAAAAAATATATAATTTATTTTAACACAAAATATGTTGCCTTATAACCACTTAAACCCCCAGCATCCATATTGTGGGGAAAGCTTTTGCAGGAAAATGGAGGTGTTGTGAGCTCGTCGAACCTTCCCCACAATAACAGAAAAGACACCAGCATAGAGGACATAGACACCCTCAACTACTGTACTGTATATGGTGGTTAAAGGGAGAAACTGGTTTCGGGTCCTTTCCTGGAGTTTGCATGTTCTCCCTGTGTTTACTGTGTGTTCAAACCGTGACCTTGACCTCACTTTAAGTACTTTAAGTACATTTTGATGCCAATACTTTGGAACTTTTACTCAAGTACATTTTGAATTCCGGACCTTTACTTGTAACGGAGTACTTCTACATTGCAGTATTGATTCTGTTAGGTAAAAAAATGTGAGTACTTTTCCACCACCGCATCCCATCCACTCAACTACCTCTCCATCCATGGCTTCCTGTCCACCCCTCCATCCATATGTGATTGATGTATGTGTTCTATAGATGATCACCCGGGGCAACAATGCATGCTGGGTGACGCGGCATAACCGTTATTTATTCACGGAGAGACAACAAGAAAATGGCATTTAATCAGCGGTTTAATTGAATAAATAGATTAACATTTGCTGTCACAGAGTTAAGTGCCTCGGTGGAGAAATGGTATAGTCCCACTGGGAGTCCTCAGCACGCGTGGGGAGGGAGTCTGCTCAGCTGTGAATTTAACAGCAAACCATCCTTGGCGAAGAGTTATGTCCCATGTTTGACACGGTACAGTGTGTTCCTTTGGCAGCGAGGTCGCTCACGTAGTGACAATTCGCCGTGCTGTGCCCTATAGGGCTGATAACCCTTATCATCCCTAGGGCTGATAATTGTCATCCAATAGACACCCGTTCCTAGGCCTATTGTGTGTGTGTGTGTGTGTGTGTGTGTGTGTGTGTGTGTGTGTGTGTGTGTGTGTGTGTGTGCGCGCGAATGAGAGAGGGGCATGTCATTTGTGGGAGGAGATATAGTTGGAGAGTGAGAGAAAATCACACTTGTGAGTGAGCGGTGCCTTTTATCGTGATGATGATGAGAACATCATCATGCGTCAGCCAATCAAAGTCATCGATTCCGTGGTCAGACAGACAGACAGACAGACAGACACACAAAGCTGTGCATTGGAGCGGCTGCACCGCTCAAAAAAGGTAGGTGGGGGGAGAGGACTGAAAAGAGAGGGACGGACGGGGATGAACGAGTGAGAGACGGCGAGGAGGGGGAGAGAACGGACGAGATTGAAAAACGTAGGGAGTGAGTGAGGGTACGGGAAGGAGGGAGTGCGAGTAGGCGAGAGAGAAAGTGAATAATGGAGGAGTAGATGGAGAGAATGACAGGTAGAGCGAGAGCGCCGGCGACAGCTGTGAGATAGACAATGAGATTTAGAAATGGAGAGAGAGAGAGGGAGACAGAGAGAGCGAGATGAGCACAGGTGAAATCAGTCAGAGAGCTTGTTCTCGCGCTCCACTTGATGTGAAGTGAAACTGTGCGGACGTGTGCCCTGCTGGAGGACCCGTTAGATCCATCTAACGCACCAAATGGCTGTTTAATGGCTTCCTGATGGCCGTCGGAGCGCTTGTTTTGCTGCCCTGGAGAGGCCAGGCGAGGTGGAGGGAGACATATTGGGTTATTGTCACAGCCTGAGGCGTGGGGGAGAAGAGGGTATGCTGTGATAAGAGGTACGAGAGAGAGAGAGAGAGAGCGCACAGGAGAGAGATGTCGATACAAACAGTATGATGGGGCGTGGGGGGGGAGTGGTTGGACAAAAAGACGGACAGGTAGAAAAAAAACACATGCATGCTTAGAGGCACAGGATGGGTTAAATGGTGACAGAGGACAAATTGTTGTAAAGGGCATGGAGATGACCTTGGACAGAGTTGGTGACAGAGGGTTATGATGGAGACAAAATGAGAGACATCTGGACTGCAGACAGACACTGAGACACAGTCATTACAGAGAGAACACATACATTCACAGAGAGAGAGAGAGTAAGTAGTCTAGCTTAGGTCTAGTCTCACATGGCCTAATCTCTCAAGACGGATTTTCAATTTGCATGAAAATCTGTCGGCATGGTCTAAGAAAATCCGGATAATACTGCTCCTAGGGGGGCTGGCCCTTCAGTTGGAAGCATGCTGCGCTTTACCCAGTCAGATCTGAGTGGCTGTGTGTGTGGCTGTGTGTGTGTGTGTGTGTGTGTGTGTGTGTGCGTGTGTGCGTGTGTGTGTGCGTGCGTGCGTGCGCGCGTGCGCGCGTGTGCGTGCGTGCGCAAGTAAATGAAGAAGGACCCATGCATAGAAACGAGTTAGTTTCAACACTACACATTTAAACGTAACCATTGAACGACAATATATTATCTATCCAATATCCACTGCCATGCCGAATCAATTCTGTGTAACATTTCAAAATTGTCCGCCATTTGTCATTTGCCACGATGGTCTCTGACGATCCAAACGTCATGGACATTCTTTCAATTTCTTCATCCGTGTTGCTGAAAAATATCCTAACTTTCTCCTTCATTATAGAAACGGGGCGGGCTAATAACCAACATAATTATATCTGTCTGAATGGCGAATTGGCTGGCCTGTAACGCAAGTCTGTGGTTGGTCCGTGATTGGTCTAAGGAGCCCTGTGGTTGGTCAATAACACATAATGTCTGCCCCAGTTTTTTGTTTTGTCCTAGAGGTCGTTAAACACTTCCCAGTAGTTGTGCCCCAGATGTTAGATATCCGTCTTAATTGTCTGTTTACTGTGTGACTAAGTGTTGGCCAACATTCAGACAACAGACAAACCACCAACACAAAGTGGGCCTTGTCTTCTATAACCCACTGCTCCGTCCTCTCTCCTCCCTCTCTCCATCCCTCCTCCCTCTCTCCATCCCTCCTCCCCTGTGGGGTCTTCTATAACCCACTGCTCCGTCCTCTCTCCTCCCTCTCTTCATCCCTCCTCCCTCTCTCCATCCCTCCTCCCTCTCTCCATCCCTCCTCCCTCTCTCCATCCCTCCTCCCCTGTGGGCCAGTTAACACGCCAAAGACTGTTGCCTTTGAGGACTGGAGAAAGAGAGCAAGAGGCAAAAAGCCCCCCCAGAGGCCATGCAACAAGTGACAGCATACTAGTAGCTTTAAACCAACGGTCAGGAGGAGCTCACTAGCTCACTAGTGTGGATAGAAATGTAGCAGTGGTGGAAAAAGTACTCACAATTTTTACTCAAGTAAAAGTGTCAGCACTGCGATATAGGTATAAGTACTCTATTAAAAGTAAAAGTCTGGAGTTCAAAATGTACTTGAGTAAATGTACAAAGGTATTGGTATCAAAATGTACTTGAAGTTTTCAAATGTATACAAATCTATTGAAAATAGCCGAAATGTATATATGCTATGTTTTTGTAATAATAATCGAAATCTTCAAAGTAACTAGTAACTTAAGTTTTCAAGTAAATGTAGTGGATTAAAAGTACAATATTTGCCTCTGAAATGTAGTGGAGTAGAAGTAAAAGTACAGAACATTTTACATACTCAAGTACAAATACCTCAAAATTGTACTTACACCACTGTATATTAGGGCCATAATTGGAGGGTGGTATATATTTCATTCATTATCATTCATATTATCATTCATTGAATAAGTGAAGTACCAGAAAGCTACAAAGTGCCTTAAAGCGGACACATGTAAATGTTGGCCCAGCGTGGCACCAGAGGAAAGCCATAGTTTCATCCTGCAATCCGCCAATTAGATTATGAGATGAGATGTCTTGTATGCAAAGTTGACATTTTGGCCCCAGGGCGAAATGGTTATCCTCCGGGGAGCGTGAATGCACTCGGCAAGTCCCGTGGCAATCCGCCAATTAGATTCTGAGATATCTTTTGTCCAGTTGAAAATGTTGGCCTATTATGCGGTGGCACTCGAGGTAAGGCCACACCAAACAATCCTCTGGTGTCATTCTCTGGAGAGCATGACAGTACACGGCAAAATCCATGTCAATTCATCCTGTCGTTTTTGAGATCTTCTTTGGAACCAGAGTATTGTGTGCAAGTATATTCTACACCAGGGGTTCTCAACACCCTCGGGGGTCCCGAAAATATTCTGTGGGGTCCCCAAATTATTATTATTATTTTTTAGAGTTTACATAGTACACATAGCACATGCATAAACTTTCCTTAATGATTATATCTGGTTTCAGTATTTATTTATGATGTATTTTCTCTATTATTAAGGTTATTGTAACGGTCAATTTGTATTGGGGGTGGGGAGGGGAGAGGGGGTCGCGAGACATGGCCAAAGCATTTTCGGGGGTCCCCAGCCAAAAACGTTGAGAACCCTTCTACACGAGCAGTTTTTGCTATCCATCTATGTTTTTTACAGGCTTCTTTATTTGCTTAATTGAAAAAAAGGTCATCGATAGTTACAGCCCTACCTTTCAAAACCTAACCTTTGACTCCCGAACCACAGTTTGTGCATCATCACTGCATTATGGCAGTCCACATTCTGGCAGATGCAATGAAGTGAGGGTACGTCCTCCCAGCGTAGGACAGACATCTCACCCTATTGATTAGCTCCGAGTTGGCATAGTATAAACACTGCAGAAATCCTCAGTGTTTGGTTTAAAGTCGGAAAGTGTCAAAGTGGACCTCGCAGGCTTATTGGAATATGAACTAGAGGTTCTGTTGTGTTTGTGTCTGTTATAATAAAGATTGATTGACTGCGTTATAGCCACGGAGGAACACGCCCCACAACATGTCCTCAAAGGGTGCTTGAAAAGGGGGAACTCTCGAGTGCCGCAGGGGGTAAAGTACCTGAAACCCACTGCAGAGTCTAGAGCAGTGGTTTTCAACACTTTTCACATCAAGCCCCAATGTTATTTATATTCAGCATTTGAGCCACGGACCACCATTTGATGACATTTAGCCTCAATGTAGCCTCAATATTATTTATTCTTTTTGTAAGATTTTGTCCACAATTCCATGTTGTATTGATGTGGTACCATAGCAGAGATAACAGGCAAACATTGATCAAAATGACTACATGCTCTCATTGTGTAGACGTCTTGTAAATTAAGTCAAGGCAGATGTTTAACAATAATTGAACTCTTGAGACTGAGTGTTAAATGAAACAAAATGGAATATGCACATAATGCAGGAGGCAGCAGGAGGTTGCTTTAATGATAACGAGCGCTTCCAAACTCTGACACCATCATCTGCAAGGAATTTCTTGACAGGAAGTAGCCCATAACATGTCTACGGTGGATTTTTATGAAACAAACACTTTGCAGATAGAAAGAGGATAATTCAAGCTTTTCATACAGCTGCATTGTTGGTGAGTTTGACGTTGTTTAATACAATCAGATAGGACTTTTCTGTTTGGATGAATGGGCCCGGCTGTCAATGGGAAATTGCACCTAGTTAGCAACTTGCTGGCAAGATGGGAACGGTGTGCATAAGGTCAACAGCCTGTCAACTCTGGATGCCCTGTATTGATGTAATGAGAGTCCTTTTGATATCCTTTCCGCACATTGTCACAGGACAATGTCCTCTGTCTATTCATACCCGGGCAAACAACCCCAAAACATTGTCATCACTTGCACCAGACCAGACAAACAGAAAGATGGAGGTGGGTAGGTATAGGGCATGCATGCCTCCTGGCAAAGATTTGGGATCTATACTGAGCAACCCTTTCTAGTTCATTTTAAATGTCATGTGCCCAACCCAAATTAACTTACAAGACACTGTACAAAACA
>NC_136799.1:14459874-14474874 GCF_951216825.1 Electrona antarctica | reverse complement strand
ACACACACACACACACACACACACACACACACACACACACACAGTGAGAGAGAGATGCACACACGCACACAGCAGTAAGAGATCATTCTGGTTCAAAGGCATTTTGTCTGAGCACACACACACACACACACACACACACACACACACACACACACACACACACACACACACACAGGTCTTAGATCTGGATAGCACTGCTGCTGCACTGTGTGGGTGGATGGTTTCACATCGTTCTATGTAGTAAAACAAACTACAATGCTGATGCATTCTTTTCTTGAATATCATATGGGTACAGTATTAATGCAATATCATATAGGTATTAATGCAATATCATATAGGTATTCATGCAATATCATATAGGTATTCATGGAATATCATAGGTATTAATGGAATATCATATAGGTAATAATGGAATATCATATAGGTATTAATGGAATATCATATAGGTAATAATGGAATATCATATAGTTATTAATGGAATATCATATAGGTGTTAATGACAATCTAGTCAAGTCATACATCCGGCCCTTTACTTTAAATGACGTGACATAGAAATAGACTCACTGTAATATAGAGCAGTTATATACATTTGGTGTCTTCGTTTTTTTCCCAGAAACACGATGAAGTCTTATTAAAAAATATATGGTGGAAATTGCCAATCTACAATTTCACAATGCGTCACAATGTCTTTTGTTTTTTTTGTTTTGGGATGGAGAGCTCTCGCCTCTCGATCCCGGGCACCGCCAAGTCAGCATATTGATGTTGTGTGTTTTATAAAGTACCGGGAGCTGATGGTAGGTGTTGAGCTCCACCTCAGCATTCCATCGCCCAGAGGTCTAGCGCAGGGATTCCCAAACTGTGGTGCGTGCACCCCTTGTGGCGCACGAAGGCCCTCTAGGGGGTGCCCTCTAGGATAATGGCAGTTTTACCGTGTTTTTTAACACAAACTGCAAAATCGAGATGTATAGAGCAGCTCTGGGAGTATAAAGCAGCTGCATGTCTCTCAGTGCAGTGACATTCTGTGATTATTTGCCATAATCATATTTAAAGAATTATCATTTTAGGCCAAATACAACAAGACTGAGAGTTGGGGGCGTGTCAGCTATAGGTCAGGAGGTACCAGGGGGTGCACGCACGGCCAAAAAGGTTTGGGGACTGCTGGTCTAGCTCATTGAAACGGGGATAGGCTCCCGCACCCTGGCTGATAGCTTACATATGATTCAGGATAACTAGTCTTTATGTATATGATGTATCGCCATGCTTTTGTTCTTGCTTAATGTAAGTCGCTCTGGATTAAGAGCGTCTGCTAAATGCCTAAATTGTAAATTGAAAATTGATACCGACAATAAGCCTCTCTGACTAACTTAGTTAGGCTATTTATATACAAATCTTCTGAAATAATTAAATAAAATTGCAGGAAATGTTTTATAATTGGATATTAACGCGCAACAAACGGGTCCAGAGACTCCAGACCCTGCAGTGTTTTAGGGCACACTTCTGTACGGTATATCGAGCATGACTCCCCAGCAGCAGCGGACATTTACAGCCTGTTCCTTTTCCTCTCTGGCCATAAGGTGAGGCCGGGGTTCAAACCGGCGGCCCACGGAACACAAAGCCTGTCTGGGTAACCTTGAGGCGTTTGCTCTGTTGTGTTGATTGATGTGCCGGGCTGTAATTTCATGCAGGTGTCTGCTGCCTTATTGATGTCTGTACTTATTCAGCCACTTGACTTCTGGCCCTCATGCACTAAACACACACACAACACATAACACACACACACACACACACACACACACACACACACACACACACACACACACACACACACACACACACACACACACACACACACACACACACACACACACACACACACACAGAGAGGCCATCATTGAATGATTTGAGCCATTATGTGGACACTTACACAGACATACCTCCGCACTCGCACGCACGCACACACACACACGCGCGCACGCACGCTTCTCAGTGAATGACTTTGGCCATTATGTGAAGACAGAGGCTGTGGTGAATCATTATTGTGTTGCGATGGATGTAGGCCACTACGGGGAAAAGCAGAGCTGTGTCTTCTCGTGTCAGAGGCGGGGGAAAACATATCCAGCGTATCCGCGTTGCAACACGACGTGGTGTGATGAGCTTGTAGATCGGCAGTGTTTTGGCGAAGCGATTTGTTGTTTACAGGAAAAACAAGACGGTCCAAGTAGAGGAGTAGAGGGTTTATCCATTTTAACTCTGTATGGTTGACAGGAGTCCCTCAGGGCCCTATACTAGTATATCTTCTGTTTTCTGTTATTGTGGGGAAAGCTTTCACTGAAGATAGCGATAGGTACGCTGACAACGCGTCGCAGAGCATGCTCGGGTTTAAGTGTCTGGTCTCAGGTCTTAATGGGTAAAGTATAAGACGGGGCTCGAGTTACGTGGGTGCTCAGAAGAAGATAACATCCATCTATTATGATTGGGATGAAGGTAGGATGGTCCTAACTGGGCCTAACCTATAGTAGGATGGTCCTAACTGGGCCTAACCCATGGTAGGATGGTCCTAACTGGGCCTAACCCATGGTAGGATGGTCCTAACTGGGCCTAACCTATAGTAGGATGGTCCTAACTGGGCCTAACCCATGGTAGGATGGTCCTAACTGGGCCTAACCTATAGTATGATGGTCCTAACTGGGCCTAACCCATGGTAGGATGGTCCTAACTGGGCCTAACCCATGGTAGGATGGTCCTAACTGGACCTAACCCATGGTAGGATGGTCCTAACTGGGCCTAACCCATGGTAGGATGGTCCTAACTGGGCCTAACCCATGGTAGGATGGTCCTAACTGGGCCTAACCTATAGTATGATGGTCCTAACTGGGCCTAACCCATGGTAGGATGGTCCTAACTGGGCCTAACCTATTGTATGATGGTCCTAACTGGGCCTAACCCATGGTAGGATGGTCCTAACTGGGCCTAACCCATGGTAGGATGGTCCTAACTGGGCCTAACCCATGGTAGGATGGTCCTAACTGGGCCTAACCTATGGTAGGATGGTCCTAACTGGGCCTAACCCATGGTAGGATGGTCCTAACTGGGCCTAACCCATGGTAGGATGGTCCTAACTGGGCCTAACCCATGGTAGGATGGTCCTAACTGGGCCTAACTGGGCCTAACCCATGATACCTACCTATAGGCTACCTTTGTCCTATTAGTCCTATCTTTCGCAACACTTTCCCAGCAGAAAAACAGCAACCACTGTCCTGACTCCTGCATGCCTTTTTGTTTCCCTCTAAAATATAAAAAATTCAACAACATATTGGAGTCATAGTCTTCTCATAGAATATTCATTTTGGTTGTTGTTGCCGTTGATGTGTTCAGTTTACTGTAGTGTACACACAAAAATATGCTCTCTATGCAACATTAATATTCAGCATCTAGACCGTTGCGATCACTTTATACATAATCGTCTCTGCCGTGTGGAATTAAACCTCATATGTCCAAAACAGTTAGTTTTGAGGATTCAAATTCATAAATGGCAAAAAAGTAGCAGATCTTCAAGTTTGAAATGGGTCGCTTGAGCTTGTAGATCTGCTTTTGTGTGACGCTGTAGTATGATCAAGTAGATATTCATTTACGAAAAAGGGAAAATAATAATAACAATAATAATCGAGATAAGAGGTTTATGCTGACAGCGACGATATAATTTCAGGTACATCTGCTCGGTACGCACGTACGCACACACGCACAGTCGCGCACACACACACACACACACGCACACACACATGCCTCGTATCTGTTTCAAAGCCTGGTTTTTAGCTAAGTTGCGTGTTGACAAATGAGGCTCCATAACTCTGGAAATAACAAGCATGTCTAGCATTAACCTGCAAATATACTAATCTGAGGTGCTTGTGTTTAATGTAAGTTTGAATAATGACTCAATGTTTTTTATTTTTGTACGGCTCCCTGATTCCAGAGAGGGTCTCCATGGCGATGTGTAAAGTATGACAAATTGATTTTTGCAAAGCGAGCGCTAACTTCACCGGGAAAAAAGTTAACTTTGTTGTTAATGGCTTCCTGTTTTTGCAGAAGTACAGTAACGTATCGCCTCGTCTCTGTCAGGTGGAAACCTCGTACAGTATGTCTTACTTTTTTTTTTCAGGAGGATTCAAATTCAAAGTAGGCATGCACCGATATGGAAGTTCTTGGCCGATACCGAAAATACCAATTTAGCCTATACAGATACTGATACATGATGTATGTTTATTTAGTTTAAAAATAGAGAAATAGAAGCGCTGCAGGAATGTGGCTCTGATAGGGGATTCACACTGAGTCCGTTTGATTCAAACTGTTCCCGAATACGGTTCCCTGGCCATGATTTACATTGGCCTTGATTCTTCTGCACCCGAGTACACTTCATTCAACTGTATTCAGTGCTTTCACATTGCAGCGATCCGTATCCTAGTACACTTCAATCTGTTCCGATGCGGTCCCGGCCTCCCGGGAACGGTTGGCTGATCCGCTCTGGGGAACGGTACGCAGCATTCACACTACCACAACATCTGCCAAGTGGTCCCGAGTGCACATCCGGGACCAAGGTGGTACTGCTTAATTTTCAAAAGGTGTAAAATGCAGACTTGCAAAGAAAAAAAAGGATTCCAAGGCACTCCATCTTTCACCAAAGATGGAGTGCCTTGGAATCTTTTTTTGCAGTACCACCTTGGAGAAAAAAAACTTTTTTTGTCTATGTTTATTTAGTTTTTGTTGTTTTCATTTCCCCCTTTTGAATCTACAGCTTGGTAGGCTGCAGATAACCAACACACCAACATAGAATCTACAGCTTGGTAGGCTGAAGATAACCAACACACCAACATAGAATCTACAGCTTGGTAGGCTGAAGATAACCAACACACCAACATAGAATCTACAGCTTGGTAGGCTGCAGATAACCAACACACCAACATAGAATCTACAGCTTGGTAGGCTGAAGATAACCAACACACCAACATAGAATCTACAGCTTGGTAGGCTGCAGATAACCAACACACCAACATAGAATCTACAGCTTGGTAGGCTGAAGATAACCAACACACCAACATAGAATCTACAGCTTGGTAGGCTGCAGATAACCAACACACCAACATAGAATCTACAGCTTGGTAGGCTGCAGATAACCAACACACCAACATAGAATCTACAGCTTGGTAGGCTGCAGATAACCAACACACCAACATAGAATCTACAGCTTGGTAGGCTGCAGATAACCAACACACCAACATAGAATCTACAGCTTGGTAGGCTGCAGATAACCAACACACCAACATAGAATCTACAGCTTGGTAGGCTGCAGATAACCAACACACCAACATAGAATCTACAGCTTGGTAGGCTGCAGATAACCAACACACCAACATAGAATCTACAGCTTGGTAGGCTGCAGATAACCAACACACCAACATAGCCAATGCAAAATGTATGCTTAACAACAGAGAAATATCGGCTAGTGCCATCGGTTAATGTCAGTTTAATTTGCCGATACAGATACTTGCGGTAGCAATGAATGGCTTATCTTAACGTAACCTAATGGACCCGAAAGGTCCATCTGCATACTCTCTCTGAGCTAAATGAACACTGAGGACTTTACTGCGCACCTGCATAAGGGAGAGGAGAGAGAGAGAGAGAGAGAGAGAGAGAGAGAGAGAGAGAGAGAGAGAGAGAGAGGGAGAGAGAGAGAGAGAGGGAGGCGGGGAAGCTTTAGTCACAAAGTCACTTTTTATCCGATTTGATTTCATGGTGCTGTAATCCGCTGCTATTCTGTTCTCTCACTCTCTCTCTCTCTCTCTCTCTCTCTCTCTCTCTTTCTCTCTCTCTCTCTCTCTCTGCCTCTTTGGTTCAGTCTCTTCATGGATTCCTTCTCTTGTCATTGTCTTTCTCTCTATGCTGCTACAGATTTTTGATGTTTTATTTAATCATAGCTGTGTGTGTGTGTGTGTGTGTGTGTGTGTGTGTGTGTGTGTGTGTGTGTGTGTGTGGGGGGGGGGGTGTGGGGGGGGGGGGGTTGTGAGGGTCTATCTATGTGGGTGTTGGTGGGGTTGAGAGAGCGAAAGAGAGTGTGTGAGTGCGTGTGTGTACATGTAGTGGAACAAATTGAAAGCCAAGCTGGTATCAATCACTATTAAGCCCTGTTTAATTGTCCAGGGTGTGTGTGCAAACGCACGCACGCACGCACGCACGCACACTCACACGCACACACACAGGCCCTGCAAAAACACATCCATACTGACCCTCAGACCCTGAACACACCCATGTTCACACACAGTTAAAACACTTATATCGTTATATTGATTTCACCAAACATTAAAGAAAAAAGCGGAGAGAGGAAATTAAAAAGAAATAAAGAATGGAAGAGATGAAGAGACTGAAAAACATGACATGGCACAGGGTGAGAGTTAGACAAGTTCAGGCTGGGGGTGAGACAGGGGGAGGGTGAGACAGGAGGAGGGTGAGACAGGGGGAGGGTGAGACAGGGGGAGGGTCAGACAGGGGGAGGGTCAGACAGGAGGAGGGTGAGACAGGGGGAGGGTGTAGAGTGGAGTGCTGAAAGACTCATGCAATAGAACATGGATCATCTGACTCTTGATGATACATTTTAAGGGGGTGAGGTAGTACCTCCTACCGTAGGTAATGGCAGTTAGCCTACCAGCTAGCGTTAGCCATATAAGTCTCCTGGAGGTTGAGTGACAGTATGCATCCCAGATGTCGGATGGATTTTGCTCTGAAAGTGATCCAAACGATATCGTCCTATAGTTGTCGTGCCTTCCATTTGAGTTAGAGCGATTTCTTTTTGGTCGTCATCGTCATTATTGTTCTTGGTGTGACTGGCCCTTCAGACATGTTGAGGTGGAGGGTCAGACATGCAGCTCTTTGGGTTGTTCTTGTTTTGCTTTTTACCCCTTTTTCTCCCCAGTGTAGTCATGCCAATTCCAATTGATTCCTCCACGAGTTGGGTTGAGGCTGAGGCTGGCCCCCCCAAGGGACCCAAATGCCCCCCCGGCCTCTGGTGTGAAACGCGTCATCGGGGTCTGTAGTTAGGACTGAGGCCGATTCTAAAAAGGCCGTCTTCTATAAATTCTAAAAGTTTTCTGAAAAACCTTTCTATGTCAGTGGTGCTCAACCCTTTTCATGTCAAGGACCCCCAGAACTATCTGTATTTGGCTGCGGAAAATCTGAAAATATGCAATGATTTGAGTTAAAAACGTTCACTCTGAAAGAACGATAGAAGATTCGTGCCACATTTTCACGATTTAAAAAAAATAGCAGTTCTACAAGCTCGTAGTGCGAAACTCGGTGCCGCGCTATGAGCTTGTAGATCTGCTATTTTTCAATAGCTGAAGTATAACATAATGCTTAAAACACCAACTGGTGTTCCCGTTCTGAATAGGTTAAAATGTATACTTTAGCAAAATTGTTAATTTCTCTTTACGTCTCATCAAGGAGGTAACATGAGCATTCCAAGCTATGCCAGCTTATGAGAACTTTGATTCCGCACGCACGCACGCACGCACGCACGCACGCACGCACGCACGCACGCACGCAGAAAATCACTTCAGATGACCCCCTTCATGTTTACCTCCTGTTTTTTCCTCTACACAGCACACACACGCACACACACACACACACACACACACACACACACACACACACACACACACACACACACACACACACACACACACACACACACACACACACAGACTCTCTCTCCCTTTCCGCTCTGTGTGTTTGCGGTTGGCCTGGTGAGGTTCTGGCATATTGTTACCTCCCAAGTCAAATTAAAAAGAAAATCCATTAATTTTTCAGCGAGGCAGCTACTGGCCGGCTTCGACAATTTGCATATTTATCTGCAGCTTAGCAACCGCCTCGTTAGAAAAATAAATGCTGAAATTGTAAATTGCAAAAGTTTTGCAAAAATAAAAAGTGCAATCACTCACACATTTTTTCCCATCCTCTCGCCTGCACGCTACGTTCTGACACACACACACACACGCACACACACACACACACACACACACACACACACACACACACACACACACACACACACACAGAAAAAGGCACGTGCACACGCACAATGAACACAAGCAAACATGCATACATACTTTATGGAAATACCTACATTGCTATAGAGACATGCATACTGTACACATGCCTGCAGAAACACAGTATTGACTCTCATGCATAAACACGTACATGCGCGCGCACACACACACACACACACACACACACACACACACACACACACACACACACACATGCATAGTGCATACATGCATAGTGCATACATGCATGCGTACACACACACAACACACTCAACCCTTTTCTCATGCACGCCATCTACCTATAGACCTATAGGCGCGCGCGCGCGTGTGTGTGTGTGTTTAATTGAAGTCTGAGCCCCATGACAGCTATCACAACACAGCCCAGACTAATGCAGTAAATTAATGAGAATGATAGCAGCTTTATAAAGGCTGTTCCACACTTTGACCAAACTCATTAACACAATCTCTCATTTAAATACGTCTCTTTCCCCTCCGTCTGTCTCTCTGTCTGTGTCTCTTCTCCTTTTCCCCTTCTTTCTCTAATTTTTTTGTCGTTTTTTGCTTGGCCACCCATTTTCTCCCTCTCATCCATGTGTCTTCTAGTTTGCCCCTCTCTCGCGGCCCCCTCATTCTACGTTTCCTTGTACAAGTGTTACGATGTATGGGATTGGCCAGATCCGTCGGATATATCTGATATCTTTTTCACATCTACACCACATCTATTTTTGCAGAATCTTCGCCTCTTATGACATGCCCAACCAAACGGTTGCAAGTAGTTGCATGTAGTTGCATGTAGTTGCATGTAGTTGCATGTAGTTGCATGTAGTTGCATGCAACCATGGCAGTTGCAAGGAGTTGCATTGGTGTGACATGTTCTTAAAGGAGAGTTTTGTGCTAGAAGGCTTTCTCACCTTTAGTTGCAGTTGTTTAGTCCTCATAAATAGGGATGGAGCTCGTTAATGTTTATTGATAACGATCCACCTTATCGAGCAGGCTTATCGAACCGGGTCCTTATCGAGCCCACTATCGAGCTACATTTGCTATTATTTTGTGGAAAGACGGGAGACAATTAATTCTGAACAGAACCTTATTTTTATTGGCTAGTTGTGAGAGGTTGTATGCCAATAAACAGTTCTAGGTGTATACACAGTCACACACACACACACACACACACACACACACACACACACACACACACACACACACACACACACACACACACACACACACACTTAGAAACAGAATATGCATTTTTTTGTAATATATTTTAATAATCTTCTCTTTATTTTAACCAACCAAGACATCGCTTTGCACTACATTATACTAGGGCCTTATACAGTACAATGTTAATTGTGTACCGGGTCCGTCACTTTACAAGCGTAATGTACATCATCGTACGGCGGTGTCACGCACCAAAAATAGCCAATCTATACAAGCTCACACCGCATCTGGTTGCACCGCGTTGTGAGCTTGTAGCTCTGCCTTTTCGGCAACGATAGACTGAGAAGTTGCACATTGAATACGTCACGTATTATGTGAGACTATTCAATTGATCCGCAAGAGATACAGTATTATAACTATGGCAGGGAGATTTGAGTTTCCCAAACGTATTATTATGAATTGGATTAATAACATGGCAACGTGCTTGGGAAGCAAGCACGGTAAGCACAACATGCCTTGGGTGGAAGAGCAGGACGGTTGTTCCTCTGCAGCAGCTGACGGCTCCCGTGTTGTTTCGACTCGGTGCAGACATGCAAAGGTATCGCATTTGGGTTTAAATGCTCCCTTTCGTGCATGCAACAACTGTGGTAGGCTACATTATTGCATTTAGCTCCCCTATTGTCTTTTTTTTAATGTTACCAAACTTTTCACCCGTTCCACACCAAACTATGACGAACCACGCAACCACCCGCCGCGTCCCAGCCCCCTTTATAGCGAGCGGCCCATGACGTCAGCCGCTGCGGCTATACCCGATAAGAGGCTCGACAAGCCAAACGCTTATTGATACTCGTGTCTCGATAAATGCCTAACCGGGTTTGTAATGAACCCGATTTTCGGGCTCCATCCCTACTCTTAAAAGTGGTCCAGTTGTTATTTCGTGAAAAAACGCATTATTGGCTATTTCCCCTACCCCACCAATATACCATAAGCCTTGAATGGGGCGTTGGGTTTTAGTGCTAATTCGCTTATCACTCGAAAATCCATTTTCTTTGTATATATCCTCTCTTCATAATGTCAACAGTATGTGTAGCATGACACTTTACTGCATAGTAACGGCGTTGCTGTGTTTCAGTGTGAAGCGTGAACTCTCGTCTATCGCGAGACTTCGCGAGCTCCATGCAAGTGGATGGAGCTTGCAAAGTCTTGCGATAGACGAGAGTTCACGCTTTACGGCTGAAACACAGCAACGCTGTGTGTGTGTGTGTGTGTGTGTGTGTGTGTGTGTGTGTGTGTGTGTGTGTGTGTGCACGTGTGTGCGTGTGTGTGTGCGTGTGTGTGTGCGTGCGTGTGTGCGCGTGTACAGTTCTGCGTATGTCAATATTTGAGTTAGTGTGTATAGCTTACCAGATGAGTCCAGCATCTGTTTCTTGGCAAAGACTTGGGAAAGACTGACAGCGTGCGTGCGTGCGTGCGTGCGTGCGTGCGTGCGTGCGTGTTTGTTTGCATGCACAGTATGTATGATGTGTGGAATCAAATCAATGTAAACAAAAAAATGGTCTACCATATGTGTGTACCACCTGTGTGTGTGCGTGTGCATGTGCGTGTGCGTGTGTGTGGGTGGGGGGGGGGGGGGGGTAGTGACACCATGGGCAGTTAAGAAAAGCATGTTTCAAGTTGATCTCTCTCTGTCCCTGTTTCTCTCTCTCTTCCCCTCCCCACTCCTTTTCAATGCACCCACACCTCTTGTACTCCTCGCTCTTCTCTTTTCTGTAGCATTACACATTGTTCAACTTCTCTCTTTTCTCTAACATTACACGTCGTTCGACTTCTGACGTTTATTCATAAATATATTGACGCCCTACTGGCGTACTTCGTTGCGCAACAGTGTGAGAAACACAAGCAGCAGCAGGTGGAACATAGGTTCTCCTTTCCACAGAGTTTCATGAATAGTAGCAGTTGTTATACCACCACCTGACTGCGAGGAATTGGCATGTTTTCTCTTGCTATACCTCTCCTCTCGCTCATGGGGTTATCCTTGTGTGAGCTTCATCATTAGCAGCAGTCAGAGTACAGTAATCCTCCTCGTCGTCTTCCTCCTCCTCCTCCTCCTCCCCCCTTTTAAAATAAATAAGAACCCCAACGTTAGTGAGGAAGGAAAAAAAAAGAAGGAAAAAGAAAAGGGTTCATGCCTCTCCGCTCCGTAATCTTCCCAGACGTTCTCCTCGCATCACTTCAAAGGAGGCGCGCGTGGCGGCCAAGGGCCTCCTTGTAGAACACATCAAGGAGGAGGAGGGTTGTCACCGCCGCACATTTCTCCTCCTCCTCCCCCCTGCTCTGCGCTCGCTGGGGGGGCGGGGGTGGGGGGGTAAAAAGGAGAGAAGTGAACAGAGGAGGGAGTTTGTTAAGTTGTAACGCTCATTAGGAGGGAGCGGAGCAGAGGGAAGCGCGCTTGTACTGTACACGCGTGTGTCTTTTCATGTCTCTCTCTCTTTCTATTCCCATGACTGACCCAGTGTACGTCAGCTTGTATTCTAATGAAAAACGCTGCTGTTTTCTTCTGTCACGTTTTTGTCTCATCTTGATAAATGATGCTTTGATACTACTGTCTGACCTGTCTGTCTGTCTGTCTGTCTGTCTGTCTGTCTGTCTGTCTGTCTGTCTGTCTGTCTGTCTGACACACTCACTCACTCACTCACTTACTTACTCCAATTCAATTCAAAAGGAGATTTATTGGCATGAGAAAACGTACGTTTACATTGCAAAAGTGGAACAACACAATCAAGATAAAACAATGTATGTGCAAATAAATATTGAATAGAAATAGGAATACAAATAAAGGTGTTTTTCTTTTGTGGCTTTCGCCTTTATTTTGTATTTTTTATGGAGGGACAGACAGTAGGCTGACAGGAAATGGGGAGAGAGATGAGGGGGTGACATGCAGTCACTGCCAGACTGGATTACCAGCCAAGGTGCCTGGACCGCTGAGCCACGGCCCAGGCCAGAGCTTTGTTACATTAACACTTGTGAAACTCTAAAAAGATTGTTGATAGTTTATACTTTTTAAAGTTGAAAGCAGTATTTCGATGTTCGAACAAATGAGACATGTAGCAGCAATTTATTCAAATGTAATTGGATTAAAGTTAGTAGCTCTGTTTATATGAACAGTATTTCTATTTACCGAGGCCATTTGCTGTAAACAGTGTAGGGTGTAACGCACGCACGCACGCACGCACGCACGCACACACGCACGCACACACACACACACACAAACACACACACACACACACACACACACACACACACACACACACACACACGGTAGTATTGTTGTCTCAGTAAGACAGATAGCTGAGATGAGAGAGAGATACTGGCAGATGAGAGAATCTCCTCTCACTTCCTGCATCTCTCTCTCTCTCTCTCTCTCTCTCCTCTTTGTGTCTCATTTTGTTCATCTTTATCTCTTTCTCCATCTGTTTTTAGCTGCACCTAATCAGATAGTAATGTGTCTGTATGTTCTGCCTGGATACAACAGATGCATATCCCCGTGCAGGACACACGTGGACACACGTAACATTTTAATATTCATCTAAATGTATTTAAAAGACATGGCAAACGTTTACTTACGGATATTTTGTATTTAACATGAATGTTTTTTACCTGGGTGACCACGGAGCTAGTATAAGCTGTCTGTCTGTCTGTCTGTCTGTCTGTCTGTCTGTCTGTCTGTCTGTCTGTCTGTCTGTCTGTCTGTCTGTCTGTCTGTCTGTCTGTCTGTCTGTCTGTCTGTCTGTCTGTCTGTCTGTCTGTCTGTCTGTCTCAAACAATGAGAAAATCAAAGACAAGAATCTACGAAATTCCATAAATTACAAAACAAACGTTCAAGAAGTTGTGAAAATAGCTAAGCTCGCAGCACGGCATACGTCCCGATCAAACATCTCACTTCTCTTTTGGGTCTTGAGCTAATAGGTTTGGGAACCACACTGGAGTATTGTGTATACTTATTGGTTTCCCTGGGTGTGGTAAAGCCTGATTTAACCTTTGTCGTATGACAGTATTCTGCGATAATAGCAACAATAGAAATTAAAAAGAACTCTGCTTTCTTTTGCCCCCCGACCCCCCCCCCCCCCCTCCCTAGTTTATCTTTCTGTCTCTCTCTCTTTCTTTGTCTCTCTCTTTCTTTTGTCTTATTTGGTTTTGTTGTACATAAACTGACGTTTTGATTTATTTAGTCTTATTCTTGATTTGTGTAGTCTTATGGTTTAAATTGCTTAGTCTTTATGGCTTTTTGGTTTGGGTTTAGGCCTCACGCTTTGATGTGTCAAATCACATGTTTTGACTTGTCTAATCTCACGGTACTTGACGCGATGACGCGCGCCGTCAGCGCCTTGTGATGTACGCTGCCTTCCAGTGGCCTCTCAGACATCCATACGCAGATGTCTACGTGTCTCACAGGGTGATATGACTGCTCGTGTCTCACAGGGTGATATGACTGCTCGTGTCTCACAGGGTGATATGACTGCTCGCCTCGTACTAATGTCTACATGTCTCACAGGGTGATATGACTGCTCGCCTCGTACTAAATGTGCATACATACTTGCATACATGCAAGTATGCTAGAACAGAAATGTAGACATTTCATGGGCACATTTTCATCCAGGGGTCTAAAAAGCTAAAATAAATAAATCATGATTTAAAAACATGAAATGAACACAGACTTAAAGAAAATCTAAGAAACTCCATACATTAGAAATAGTATTCAAGAATACTGAGTTTGGGTCAGTTTGGGTCCCGGGCAAACATCTCATTTCTTCTTTGGGTCTTCAGCTAAAAGGTTTGGGAACCACCGATGTATAGTAGCTCATCCCACACAGTCCATGCAATATATGACAAGGTCTATCTATTTAAACATGGTTGTTTAGTTTGAGGAGAGGTTTTGTGAGGAGATCCATCATTACTGGCCTGGGGCAGCCGTGCCTGAATGGGTAGAGAGCCCTGCCTGGGAAACCGAAGGTTCCATTCCACTTTAATCTGATGTTATTATATCCAATAATGAGTGGTAGAAAAATAAATTGCTGCTATTGTCAGAAGACGTGAAAGTGTACTTGTGTAGTGTGTACAGGCAGAAGTAAAAGTATCTGCAAGACAGATTTGAAAGTTTAGTGTGCATACGTGGAGTATAATAATCACATACACATGGACCCTCGCGGCTACACTAGGACGCTGCCTTCAGTCTTTTGTTTTGAATAGACGGTTTTAATTTGTTTTTTTCCTCTCTTGTACAATAACTCCTGTTTCGAATGACCATGGGATAGTGGGGTTTCAGTCAATTGTTTTACAATTGCATCTCTCTCTCTGTTCATCTCTGGTTGTCATCTCTCATTCAGACTCTTCATGGATTCTATCTCTTTTGTTTGTCAATGTCTTTCTCTCTATGCTGATGATGTTTTATTTAATCATAGCTGTATGTACACAAGTGGTCTCCCTCGTTCTCTCCCATTCCTCTCTCTGTCTCTCTCTCTTTTCGAGTTGAGTTTCTTGTTGTAGTGTTTGGTGTTGTGCGTATAAGCTGTGTGTGTGTGTGTGTGTGTGTGTTGTGTGTGTGTGTGTTGTGTGTGTGTGTGTGTGTGTGTGTGTGTGTGTGTGTGTGTGTGTGTGTGTGTGTGTGTGTGTGTGTGTGTGTTGTGTGTGTGTGTGTACAGTGAATGTACTGTATGTGTGTATTCATGTATTTTTCTGTCTGTGTGCA
>NC_136799.1:14425945-14455945 GCF_951216825.1 Electrona antarctica | reverse complement strand
TTTATAGCGAGCGGCCCATGACGTCAGCCGCTGCGGCTATACCCGATAAGAGGCTCGACAAGCCAAACGCTTATTGATACTCGTGTCTCGATAAATGCCGAACCGGGTTTGTAATGAACCCGATTTTCGGGCTCCATCCCTACTCATAAAAGTCGTCCAGTTGTTATTTCGTGAAAAAACGCATTATTGGCTATTTCCCCTACCCCACCAATGCACCATAAGCCCTGAATGGGGCGTTGGGTTTTAGTGCTAATTCGCTTATTTCCATCACTCGAAAATCCATTTTCTTTGTATCTCTTCATAATGTCAACAGTATGTGTAGCATGACACTTTACTGCATAGTAACGGCGTTGCTGTGTTTCAGCGTGAAGCGTGAACTCTCGTCTATCACGAGACTTCGCGAGCTCCATGCAAGTGGATGGAGCTCGCGAAGTCTCGCGATAGACGAGCGTGCGTGCGTGCGTGCGTGCGTGTACAGTTCTGCGTGTACAGTTCTTCGTATGTCAATATTTGAGTTAGTGTGTATAGCTTACCAGATGAGTCCAGCATCTGTTTCTTGGCAGACTTGGGAGAGACTGACAGCGTGTTTGTGAGTGCGTGCGTGCGTGCGTGCGTGCGTGCGTGCGTGCGTGCGTGCGCGTGTTTGTTTGCATACACAGTATGTATGATGTGTGGAATCAGATTAATGTAAACAAAAAAATGGTCTACCATATGTGTGTACCACCTGTGTGTGTGCGTGTGTGTGGGTGGGGGTGGGGACACCATGGGCAGTTAAGAAAAGCATGTTTCAAGTTGATCTCTCTCTGTCCCTGTTTCTCTCTCTCTTCCCCTCCCCACTCCTTTTCAATGCACCCACACCTCTTGTACACCTCGCCCTTCTCTTTTCTGTAGCATTACACATTGTTCAACTTCTCTCTTTTCTCTAACATTACACGTCGTTCAACTTCTGACGTTTATTCATAAATATATTGACGCCCTACTGGCGTACTTCGTTTGTGTGAGAAACACAAGCAGCAGCAGGTGGAACATAGGTTCTCCTTTCCACGGCGTTTCATGAATAGTAACAGTTGTTATACCACCACCTGACTGCGAGGAATTGGCATGTTTTCTCTTGCTATACCTCTCCTCTCGCTCATGGGGTTATCCTTGTGTGAGCTTCATCATTAGCAGCAGTCAGAGTACAGTAATCCTCCTCCTCGTCTTCCTCCTCCTCCTCCTCCTCCCCCCCTTTAAAATAAATAAGAACCCCAACGTTAGTGAGGAAGGAAAAAAAAAGAAGGAAAAAGAAAAGGGTTCATGCCTCTCCGCTCCGTAATCTTCCCAGACGTTCTCCTCGCATCACTTCAAAGGAGGCGCGCGTGGCGGCCAAGGGCCTCCTTGTAGAACACATCAAGGAGGAGGAGGGTTGTCACCGCCGCACATTTCTCCTCCTCCTCCCCCCTGCTCTGCGCTCGCTGGGGGGGCGGGGGTGGGGGGGTAAAAAGGAGAGAAGTGAACAGAGGAGGGAGTTTGTTAAGTTGTACGCTCATTAGGAGGGAGCGGAGCAGAGGGAAGCGCGCTTGTACTGTACACGCTTGTGTCTTTTCATGTCTCTCTCTCTTTCTATTCCCATGACTGACCCAGTGTACGTCAGCTTGTATTCTAATGAAAAACGCTGCTGTTTTCTTCTGTCACGTTTTTGTCTCATCTTGATAAATGATGCTTTGATACTACTGTCTGTCTGTCTGTCTGTCTGTCTGTCTGTCTGTCTGTCTGTCTGTCTGTCTGTCTGTCTGTCTGTCTGTCTGTCTGTCTGTCTGTCTGTCTGACACACTCACTCACTTACTCCAATTCAATTCAATTCAAAAGGAGATTTATTGGCATGAGAAAACACAATCAAGATAAAACAATGTATGTGCAAATAAATATTGAATAGAATAGAAATGTTGTATTTTTTATGGAGGGACAGACAGTAGGCTGACAGGAAATGGGGAGAGAGATGGGGGGGTGACATGCAGTCACTGCCAGACTGGATTACCAGCCAAGGTGCCTGGACCGCTGAGCCACGGCCCAGGCCAGAGCTTTGTTACATTAACACTTGTGAAACTATAAAAAGATTGTTGATAGTTTATACTTTTGAAAGTTGACAGCAGTATTTCGATGTTCGAACAAATGAGACATGTAGCAGCAATTTATTCAAATGTAATTGGATTAAAGTTAGTAACTCTGTTTATATGAACAGTATTTCTATTTACCGAGGCCATTTGCTGTAAACAGTGTAGGGTGTAACGCACGCATGCACGCACGCACGCACGCACACACGCAACGCACGCACGCACGCACGCACACACGCACGCACGCACGCACGCACGCACACACACACACGGTAGTATTGTTGTCTCAGTAAGACAGATAGCTGAGATGAGAGAGAGATACTGGCAGATGAGAGAATCTCCTCTCACTTCCTGCATCTCTCTCTCTCTCTCTCTCTCCTCTTTGTGTCTCATTTTGTTCATCTTTATCTCTTTCTCCATCTGTTTTTAGCTGCACCTAATCAGATAGTAATGTGTCTGTATGTTCTGCCTGGATACAACAGATGCATATCCCCGTGCAGGACACACGTGGACACACCTAACATTTTAATATTCATCTAAATGTATTTAAAAGACATGGCAAACGTTTACTTGCGGATATTTTGTATTTAACATGAATGTTTTTTACCTGGGTGACCACGGAGCTAGTATAAGCGTCTGTCGGTCTGTCTGTCTGTCTGTCTGTCTGTCTGTCTGTCTGTCTGTCTGTCTGTCTGTCTGTCTGTCTGTCTGTCTGTCTGTCTGTCTGTCTGTCTGTCTGTCTGTCTCAAACAATGAGAAAATCAAAGACAAGAATCTACGAAATTCCATAAATTACAAAACAAACGTTCAAGAAGTTGTGAAAATAGCTAAGCTCGCAGCACGGCATACGTCCCGATCAAACATCTCACTTCTCTTTTGGGTCTTGAGCTAATAGGTTTGGGAACCACACTGGAGTATTGTGTATACTTATTGGTTTCCCTGGGTGTGGTAAAGCCTGATTTAACCTTTGTCGTATGACAGTATTCTGCGATAATAGCAACAATAGAAATTAAAAAGAACTCTGCTTTCTTTTGCCCCCCGACCCCCCCCCCCCCTCCCTAGTTTATCTTTCTGTCTCTCTCTCTTTCTTTGTCTCTCTCTTTCTTTTGTCTTATTTGGTTTTGTTGTACATAAACTGACGTTTTGATTTATTTAGTCTTATTCTTGATTTGTGTAGTCTTATGGTTTAAATTGCTTAGTCTTTATGGCTTTTTGGTTTGGGTTTCGGCCTCACGCTTTGATGTGTCAAATCACATGTTTTGACTTGTCTAATCTCACGGTACTTGACGCGATGACGCGCGCCGTCAGCGCCTTGTGATGTACGCTGCCTT
The DNA here is from genome assembly GCF_951216825.1 of Electrona antarctica. Lineage (NCBI taxonomy): Eukaryota > Metazoa > Chordata > Actinopteri > Myctophiformes > Myctophidae > Electrona > Electrona antarctica. The sequence goes on along the minus strand of NC_136799.1, from coordinate 14,452,521 downwards.
CCAGTGGCCTCTCAGACATCCATCCGCAGATGTCTACGTGTCTCACAGGGTGATATGACTGCTCGCCTCGTACTAAATGTGCATACATACTTGCATACATGCAAGTACTCACAGGGTGATATGACTGCTCTCCTCGTACTAAATGTGCATACATACTTGCATACATGCAAGTACTCACAGGGTGATATGACTGCTCGTGTCTCACAGGGTGATATGACTGCTCGCCTCGTACTAAATGTGCATACATACTTGCATACATGCAAGTACTCACAGGGTGATATGACTGCTCGTGTCTCAAAGGGTGATATGACTGCTCGCCTCGTACTAAATGTGCATACATACTTGCATACATGCAAGTATGCTAGAACAGAAATGTAGACATTTCATGGGCACATTTTCATTCAGGGGTCAAAAAAACGAAACTAAATAAATCATGATTTAAAAACATGAAATGAACACAGACTTAAAGAAAATCTAAGAAATTCCATAAATTAGAAAACAAATATTCAAGAATACTGAGTTTGGGTCAATTTGGGTCCCGGGCAAACATCTAATTTCTTCTTTGGGTCTTCAGCTAAAAGGTTTGGGAACCACCGATGTATAGTAGCTCATCCCACACAGTCCATGCAATATATGACAAGGTCTATCTATTTAAACATGGTTGTTTAGTTTGAGGTGAGGTTTTGTGAGGAGATCCATCATTACTGGCCTGGGGCAGCCGTGCCTGAATGGGTAGAGAGCCCTGCCTGGGAAACCGAAGGTTCCATTCCACTTTAATCTGATGTTATTATATCCAATAATGAGTGGTAGAAAAATAAATTGCTGCTATTGTCAGAAGACGTGAAAGTGTACTTGTGTAGTGTGTACAGGCAGAAGTAAAAGTATCTGCAAGACAGATTTGAAAGTTTAGTGTGCATACGTGGAGTATAATAATCACATACACATGGACCCTCGCGGCTACACTAGGACGCTGCCTTCAGTCTTTTGTTTTGAATAGACGGTTTTAATTTGTTTTTTTCCTCTCTTGTACAATAACTCCTGTTTCGAATGACCATGGGATAGTGGGGTTTCAGTCAATTGTTTTACAATTGCATCTCTCTCTCTGTTCATCTCTGGTTGTCAATCTCTCATTCAGACTCTTCATGGATTCTATCTCTTTTGTTTGTCAATGTCTTTCTCTCTATGCTGATGATGTTTTATTTAATCATAGCTGTATGTACACAAGTGGTCTCCCTCGTTCTCTCCATTCCTCTCTCTGTCTCTCTCTCTTTTCGAGTTGAGTTCTTGTTGTAGTGTTTGGTGTTGTGCGTATAAGCTGTGTGTGTGTGTGTGTGTGTGTGTGTGTGTGTGTGTGTGTGTGTGTGTGTGTGTGTGTGTGTGTGTGTGTGTGTGTGTGTGTGTGTGTGTGTGTGTGTGTGTACAGTGAATGTACTGTATGTGTGTATTCATGTATTTTCTGTCTGTGTGCATCCTCTTTCTCTCTCCAGCTTCAGGCTTAATGCTCCATGTCAGATGGATCTCTCTTTCCCTCTCTCTCTTCGCACGCACGCACGCACGCACGCACGCACGCACGCACGCACGCACGCACGCACGCACGCACGCACGCACGCACGCACGCACGCACGCACGCACGCACGCACACACACACACACACACACACACACACACACACACACACACACACACACACACACACACACACACCAATGATCGCGTCAGGCTCATTCAGTGCACACAGTCTCTGGAACAAGAGCAGCTGTAGAGAGAGAGAGAGAGAGAGAGAGAGAGAAAGAGAGAGAGAGAGAGAGAGAGAATAGTATATCTGACAAAGGAAGAGCAAGAGTAGTATGTCTGATGAAGAGAGACAAGATATATTTGATCATCAGCTTCTATTGTCAATATTTTATTTCTAATTACTTATTAAAAATGTGTGTCTGATCAATAATCTATTGTCTTCCCTCAAAGTGTGTGTGTGTGTGTGTGTGTGTGTGTGTGTGTGTGTGTGTGTGTGTGTGTGTGTGTGTGTGTGTGTGTGTGTGTGTGTGTGTGTGTGTGTGTGTGTGTGTGTGTGTGTGTGTGTGTGTGTGTGTGTGTGTGTGTAGATGGCTTTGTATGGTGTATCTCCCCACACCTTTATGTGTCCATGAACATGTATCCCTGTGTGTGTATGTGTCTATACTGTCTATACATACTGTATGAATCATCTTCTATTGGCCCAACGTGTTTTACACATGGAAGGAATTGGACTCTGGCTCAGTGACTCACATTGTACTTACATTCAACAACCAGCCGGTTGACGAAACCAACACTGTGGATTTCGTCAACTGAAAATATGATGAAAAATGTTTGTCGACAACCTTTTTTCACTGATGAAAACTGAATAAACTAAACTAAATAAACTAAAAAAGCTAAGCTATATATGATGACTAAGACTAAGTCAACAAATAGCCTTAAAACTAGACTAAAATGTTAGGGAGGCGAGGAAGTGAGGCAGTGGAGAAGAAATCCAGTAGAACTGAAAGACAAGTCATTTTATGCTTGGTTGCATGCTGAAAATAGCCGATCTACAAGCTCACAACGTGTCGCAGCGCCATTACGACATTACTATAAGAATTAACCCCATGAACGCCCTCCTTCCTCATCCCTGTTCTGGGGTGAAGATTCATTAACATATAGATCTGCAAGCTCTGTCTGCGTGAAGGTTCTCGTGTGTTCAGGTTTGACTTCCTCAGCTGGCACAGGACGTACACATCAGGGGTCATCGCCATTTTGGCTTGTGATGAACATTTTTATATATTGTTTTTGTCACAGACTTACAAACTGAGCGGACAATAATACCAGAGCTAACCCTAAAGAGCTAGCCCTGAATGACCATATACAGGACAGGTCTGTAACTCTGAGAGTGTAACAAATGGACCCTTACAGGTCCATTTGGTTCCATTTGTACAATCAGAGATATCGGGGTCCTTGCAAATAAAACGTTTGAGAGCCACTATTGTGGACTCATAATGTGCCTTTGTGTCATAGTAAATCAGTGTCATAGATATTCTGAAGAAAACCTGGACACTTGACAATCATTCATATGATCAAAATAAGAACATTATAATGGTGTATAAAACACAAAATCTAAATTGTGCCACGGACAAGACCAACTCTTTGCCACAGACTTGTTTGTCCGTGGACGGACATATTGATGACCACTGGTACACATGGGAAGGTGGGTCTTTTCCCCCCTTCCCAATTCAGTAGTTATGCCATTTAAATGCTCTTGTACCCTAGTGCAGTGGTTCCCAAACTTTTTCATGTCAAGGACCACCAAAATGACGGACCCCCCATTTGAAAATATATGCCAAGGACCCCCATAAGAGAATATTTTCACGGCTCTAGCAGTGATTCTCAACCATTTTCATTTCAAGGACCCCTGCAAAGGTTTGACCTGAATTAGGCTACGGACCCCCATTTAATGGCATTTCTCTCTTTGGGACCCCAATGTTTCAGACCCATAATTCAATTCAATTCAATTCATTTATCTGGGACCCCCTGGAACTCCCTCAAGGACCCCTGGGGTTCCCCGGACCCCACTTTGGGAGCCACTGCCCTAGTGGCTCACCTGCAAGTGAGGAGCCCCCACCGGGAAGACGTAGTGAGGAGTCCCCACCGGGAAGACGTAGAGAGGAGGCCCCACCGGGAAGACGTAGTGAGGAGCCCCCACCGGGAAGACGTAGTGAAGAGCCCACACCGGGAAGACGTAGTGAGGAGCCCCCACCGGGAAGACGCATCGCATCGGTCCTACACCTGTGCAACATTCCCTGCTGTCAGCCTCCCTCTCCTCTCATTTGACCAGAAAGTGATATTCTGTGAGGTTATAGATAGGCCTAGAGAATGTAATAATGTAGGCAAACTTATACACCATGAATGAAAGAACACAACATCAATCAGACATATGGAAAGACAGCTGTGCATGTGTGCGTGTCTGTGTGTGTGCGTGTCTGTGTGTGTGCGTGTGCATGCACAAAAGTGGCAGAATAGAGATCCACGGATACAGACATCCACTGTCAGTGTTGTCCTTGCGCGCGCGCGCGCGCGCGCGCGCACACGCACGCACGCACGCACGCACGCACGCACGCACGCACGCACGCACGCACGCACGCACGCACGCACGCACGCACGCACGCACGCACGCACACACACACACACACACACACACACACACACACACACACACACACACACACACACAGAGTGCCTACTTGTCCAAGGCTGAAGAGAGAGCCTCTGTCCTCCTTTAGTTTCTTATCTCTCTCCTTTGCTCTCCCATTCTCTCTCTTTGTTTTTTCAGTCCTGTCATCACTCGTGTGTGTGTGTGTGTGTGTGTGTGTGTGTGTGTGTGTGTGTGTGTGTGTGTGTGTGTGTGTGTGTGTGTGTGTGTGTGTGTGTGTGTGTGTGTGTGTGTGTGTGTGTGTGTGTGTGTGTGTGTGTGTGTGTGTGTGATGGCACCTGTCACCATGTGTACCCAGGCGATGGATGTGAACTCCATCCCCCTTCCTTCTCTCTCTCTCTCTCTCTTCCTTGAGGCATTTATTTATAATGGGTCAAAGACAATAGGGCACACACACACACACACACACACACACACACACACACACACACACACACACACACACACACACACACACACACACGCAGTGTCATGGTGTGTAAATGAAATGCAGCCATGTTGCGTCTCATCTTGATGACAAATGATGCACGCTAATCGTCTTAGCGGTGATAGCAGGCTAGCCGCTAGCAATGCACACAACACACATCCATCTACCAGACACCTTCCTCTGGGGTGTGTGTGTGTGTGTGTGTGTGTGTGTGTGTGTGTGTGTGTGTGTGTGTGTGTGTGTGTGTGAGTGTGGGTGTGTGTGTGTGCACGCGCTCATGCCTGCCTGTGTGCATGTCTGTTTTCCTGTAAACTTGTGTGTGAGTGTGTATAATTTGCTAGCAGAGTTTGTGTCGGAATTCAGGCGTGTGTGTGTGTGTTGTGCCCTCTATAGTACAGTGTAATTGCCTGTATAGCTTCTCCAGCTGATAAGAAACCACTTCAACACACCATACACACAATGCAAGCTCTGGTCTGTCTGTCTGTCTGTCTGTCTGTCTGTCTGTCTGTCTGTCTGTCTGTCTGTCTGTCTGTCTGTCTGTCTGTCTGTCTGTCTGTCTGTCTGTCCCTCTTGTCTGTCTGTCTGTGGAGTTCCAGAGGTTGGACACAGAGGACTGAGTCCTGAATGCCTCAGGCCAGAGCAATCAAACATGGAGAAGAAAAGGAGAAAGAAAAAAAACAGCCCACTGCATGCTGGACCTGACCAGAGAGCGAGAGAGAGAGAGAGAGAGAGTTAGAGAGAGAGAGAGAGAGAGAGAGAGAGAGAGAGAGAGAGAGAGTTAGAGAGAGAGAGAGAGAGAGAGAGAGATGCGGGGAGAGGAAGATCATATTGTTGCCGTCTGGCAGAAACCTTGTATCTCCATATTTTAACCTTTTTTACGTTTTTCCCGTATATTTATGCTCTACTTTATCATACAGTAGCATCACCCAAAACATGCAGAAATCAGTCGATCTACTTGTGGATGGGCTATTTTTGCATCGTTTGAATTTCAATCATGAAAAAGTAACATTTCATTTGGACATGTGAGGTTTCCACGCAGCAGCAACCGTATGGAGGGAGAGAGAGAGAGAGAGAGAGAGAGAGAGAGAGAGAGAGAGAGAGAGAGAGAGAGAGAGAGAGAGAATAATATTAGTAATTTGGTGTATTTTTTTGAAAGGGAGAGGGGATGGAGGAAGAGAGAGAGGGAGAGAGTGTGAAATGAAGAGATAAGACACATAACCCTCTCTGTCCGTCTCTCTTTTCACTGCACGCTGAAGACGAGTGGTTATATTCCACTGGAGGGCTTTAATACATACTTATCTTCTCCCTCTCTGTCAGTCTTTTCTTTCTCTATATCTCTATATCTATCTATCTTCTATCCCTCTCCTGCTGTCTCTATGTATTTCTCTCTCTCTCTTTATTCTTTCCACTGAGCCCCTCCCTCTCCATGTCCCTCTGCCATTAGATTTGTTTTTAATAGTTTATTGGGATGGTTTATTCCCCTCCCTCTGTCACTCTCAGCCCCAAGACTTGTCGTTTGTCTGTCTGCCTGCCTACCTAACAAATGCATTAATCGTCATGACATCAATGTTGTAATTGCTAACATATGTGTCGCTCAGCTTTCCTACTTTCTGTCTCTCCTATATACACTCTCTTTCTCAGCTGTCCTAGTGTCTGCCTCTTCCACACCGTCTCCCTTTCAGCTCCTACTATCTCTTACTTACGCTGTCTCCACACAATTAAAGACTCATATTTGTCTATAAGAAGGTCTGTTTGTCTGTGCGTCTGCTTGTCCGAGGCTAATGTCTCAAACCACTGAAATTGAATGGACCAGAGCCAAATTCCAAGGACGTTCCTCCATTCATTTCTTCACATTATGTTTTATGTACTTTTTTAAATATTAAACTTAGGCTATGTTTTATATATTTATAATGGAATTCAAGGAAGGTCAAATCCTGCTTAAACCTTGCCCACATTTGGAGTCATGCGTCATAGACTGCTGACGTTGTTATTTGTCACTGGCCACTTGAGGCAGAGATCCATATGGGAGCCACAGCGTTATTAGGCCCCCATCTTCAGCTTTCCCACCCTGGCCTTAACATGACATGATTGCAAACAAATAGCTGCATTATGTTAGAGTATTTATTTCACTGCTCTGTATCGCCTCGTGGTTCCTAACATAATTTGACGTTTTTACGTTTTCATGTTTATGTCACCATAAAGAAAAATGATGACAGGGAATGGACTCTCTCTCTCCCCCTCTCTCTCCATTTGGAATGGAAGAAAAATAAAAAAGAACCACGCAAAAAGTAAAATAGTTTCCACTTTTATAATGCATGCTGAGGTTGTCAGCCCCCTTTTTCTCTGCCAAGGCGCCTTTTGGCAAAGCAGCAACAACCCTGCGCTGTTGGGCCAAATTAATGACTGCTTGAAAATGTCAACCACAGTTTTTTACAGTGATATATACACAAGGCCCCCGTTAATGGCTTGGAGGGAGAGGTTTTGATTAATAAAAGCGGCCTAAACTGAATTCCAATGAAGTAAACAAAATGTAATAATTGTGTTTGACACGGAGCCAGCACCATAAGAAACACCTGAGTTCAGACTGGGGATTATGTGTGAGTTAATTTGTTGGGCTGGTTGGCTGCTGTGTTTTGCATGAATTCTCAAACTGTACTAGACTATATGAATGCTATAGACCAGAGGTTCCCAACCACAGGTACTTGTACCACTAGTGGTACTTGAGCCTCTGGTGGTACACAGAGGAGTCGCCCCAAAAAAGGAGAAAAAAGACAAAAGTGGAATGAAATATTTATCTTACTACAGGTAGTTCTTCTGACCAAGCAATTGGTTGAAATAGGCTATCCAGACGTGCTGAAATGAGCATAACAGCACACCTAGCCGTTAATAGAAGATTTGAGAACGGATTAATCACATTAGAATATCAGTTTTGCTGATTAGTCATTAGTCATTCTTCAGAGCAGCAGCATTATTGGCTTAGGAATGGAGCAAAAAGGGTAAGTATATGCTCCTGTAGGCCTATTTTTAACTAAATAAATAAATAAATGATACATTTTATTTATTATGGTGGTATATGGAGAGCCAAATATTTTCTTAGGTGGTAGCCTACTTCAGTATAAAAAGGTTGGGAACCAATGCTTTAGACCATGGTTCCCAAACAGTGGGTTGAGACCCCCAGGGGGGTCAAACCTATGGGCCTACATAATAGCATAAGTGTATGCAGGCCAGGATAGCTAGCTACACATTTCTAAAGTGACAATTTAACAATTTATGGACTTTTTTTTAAGCACCTCTAAAAAAATATTAAAAACAAGACCATTACTCTATCAAAGGTAATCAACAAACTACACTATCAGAAATTGTCAAACATTGGCCAAATTGCCAAATATTATATTACCTAAGAAAGGGGCGTTGTGAGCTTGTAGATCGGTCATTTTAATTCAAAGAATGTTGACAAACCTCTTATGGAGCCCCAGGCTAATTTGGGTGATGAATGTAGGGGTCCTTATATGGAAAAGAAAGGGGAACGTATATGAGAATATTACTAGCTGCCATACCTTAATTGGCTCCAGGGGGAAAGAAATGCATGAATGTCTCTCTGCTTTGATTATTCTGTTATCAAATGACAGTAAAATAACTACAAATGCAAATTTGAACAAAATGATCACTTTCACAAGGTATTATTGTATTCTCCACAACACTTGTATTCCCCCCTATAATCGTGACAAAATGGTACATTCCCGCAGGTCTCTGGGTTCAGTGGGTCAGCAGCACAGGTGCAATGCATCAGTGTTAATTAGCAAGGAGAAGCAAGTGCATGGCAGAGAGTTGTTTTGTTTATACTTGTGTCTTGTGCTTTAGTTGGTAAAATGAAAAGGAAGCAGACCTCCCTGAATGCGTTGCGGTTAAAAGGACAATAGATCAAGTTCTGGAATGAACGAATTTGTATCGAAACATTGGACTGCAGGATGGAAACGGACAGCAACATTGTGACTTTATGTTGCCGCTCTTTGACTCTGACTGAAGCCACGTTGACCGCGGTGGGAATGTTTGAGTGACAGCTCATAGCAGCAGCGCAGCACAGCCATCACAAGAGGTGAGAAATACATTGCAGGTTCCTTTGTGTATAATGTATCTGGTGGGTTGTTGTTTGAACACAGTTGGAAGACAGTAGTGCTGCCGCTTGCTTGTCCATTGGGTACTACTGTTTTTGTTGTTGTTGTGGCTTTGTGTTGTGCGCGTTTGGCTTGCCGACATTGTGGGAGCTTCAGCTGCTGAATCTATAGGAGTGACGACGTGCAGTTCACCAATTCTTGATGAATGTTGGAAATGTGTTTTAAAAAAAGGGCCAAAATAAGAGTCAAATAACATCACACAACCGTAAGAATGGAGGAAAAATAGTCAATGAAATAAAATAACTGCGCGCACATGTTTTGCTGAATTGACAGTTTGACACCACGTGCAACAGTTAATTACTGGGCTGGCTACCTGTTTGATTGACATTTGTATTTCACAGTATGTAGAATGGGTACATTTCAAACGAAAGCACAAGTCAATACAAAAACTACTTATACGAGTCAAAGTGGCTTATACTGTATCTAGGTCTATAGAATATGGACCTATACATAAGTGTTGCAGACACAACTCAACTGCCGTGTGGACGTGGTTCAGTGGTTGTATGCCTATGTGTTTATGCACTTGTCTTTTCTTTTCTGTTTGCATACAGTGTGCATGGGGACTGGGGAGGCGGTGTCTGTCAGTCAGTGTGTGTGTGTGTGTGTGTGTGTGTGTGTGTGTGTGTGTGTGCTCTACTGTACAGTATAGAGTTGGGGGACTTTCCATCTCACACTGCCTCTGGTATTTCCTCTGGAGAGCAGCTCGTGTGTGTGTGTGTGTGTGTCTGTGTGTGCGTGTGCGCGCGCACGGCTGACATGAATGCCAACACACTTGACATACCAGCTGTGCAACATCTGTGTGTGTGGACATGCAGTATGTGTGTAAGTACAGTGTGTGTACTCACAGTATAGTGCGTGTGTGTGCGTGCGTGTGTGCGTGTGTGCATGCGCCTGGCATGGACTGGGCATGCTGCATGGCTCCATGCAGGCAGCGTGTCAGCCAGAGTCCCGGCTCCCTATAAAGCCTGCAGCTCAGACAGTATGAACCCAGTGTAAAAACCCCGTATAAAACACTCACTTTAGCACTAATGAGCTCCACTGTAAATGGAGCAGTAATAGTGAACACTGTAAAACCAACAGAGGAACCAAAGCCAGGCTCCTAGATTAAGAATTTTGGTCGCTGGTACTTTTACTTTACTGGAGTATTATTTCCAATTTTTGTACTTCTATACTCAACTGCCAGTTCAGAGGCAAATGTTACTTTGTTAGTTACTTTGTAGACGTACAAAATACAATGTGAACTACATTTTGAACTTGAAAATGGCCAATCTACAAGCGTCAAACTCGCAATGTGTCGTATTTAAGCCTGCCTGTGTAGATCTGCTATTTTCAAAAGATTTTCTATTCATTTCAAAACGTGAGACATGAGTAATTTTTACCATTGATATTTTGATTCCAAAGTTTTGCACTTTTACTCAAGTAAATTTGTAATTTTATTACTATTTATTTGAGTATTTCTGCATTGCGGTATTGATACTTGTACCCTAACCCCGTAAAATAATTGTGAGTACTTCTTCCACCAATAAACTTTGTCTTGATAGAGAAACACGCGGGAGCCAAACACAACCTTCAGCATGCGGACAATGCTCCTTCTGTTTCTGTCCTGTGTTCACTCTGGATACAGGAAGAGTGGGCACCTAAATACTGTGGGAACGTCAATGTTAAATTGGATATTTTCTCCTAAATGTAAATAAATAAATGAGGAATTTGGAAAATGGCCTATAATGTAAAGAATACATGATTTGAACATGCACCGTACACCATTAGTCAGACCACAATACAGCCTTCAACTGCTTGCTTATGCCCATAATGGCTGGCTAGTGGCTACTACTAGCCACGGGTATTACAGCAAACTGTAGAAATATTAAGCTTTAAATGTCAAATGTTCAATCATCTTCAAATGATGTATACTTGCATGTGTATAGTATATTACCGTGGGCTATTTTTGAGGGGGAAAAAAAAAAAATAGCCGTTTGACATTGAGGCATTGATTGATGGATTGAATACTTTATTAGTCGGAAATGAAAACGGCACGTGGTACAGTACGAGACAAAAAAGTCCTGGAGACTTGAGGCGCCCAGTTTACTGTTCATTTCTAGACTGCTCTGTTGTTTGTACGCAAGGCTATGTGCACAACGGCTAATCTCACTGACGTTTAAAATGGTGGTTCTGATGTGAAGCACCAACGGTTTAAACAATGTTTTTGTAATTGACTACACGACTAGTCTAAAATAGTCGACACTCATAAAACAGCACAGCAATGAGCACAATTCTCTACGGCCAAACCTCATTGGGGGGGAAAGGGTTTGCGAATGAGTATATAAAAGTAATTTGAAATGCAATACAGTGCAGTATTCATAAAACCTGTTTTTATTATAAATAGCACATAAAAGTAGTGCATTTGTTTTGTGACCATGCCTTTCACTGGTGATTATATAAGGCATAAAAATAAATGTATTGTTGATTCAGTTAATTGCTTTTATTTCAGACAAAACGGCATGGGAAATCTACTCTATGTATTTCTCAAGTGAAATCCAAACTTCAGTGAAGAGATGTTTTTAAAGATGGTGAAGATTTCATAAAATGAACAGATTTGTGTTTATTTTTGTTTATTTTAAATGCAAGATCTTTTAAGATCTTTCAAAATCAGCTGATAAAAAATTTCAAACAAATTTGTAATAGGCTAATCGAAGTCTAAAATGGCACTAAAATGTCTAAACTGTTCCCCATTTCCCCAGGGAACCCTGGAGGTCACTTTGAGAACCACTTTTCCTGAATTTGGTGTCGTTTCCCATTCTACTCCATTTTGTTCTGATCTACTCTATATTCTGTTGTCTATTGTAAATGAATGGTTTGTAGCTATGGCACCATATTCTGTCACCTACCTGTCTATTATGTACACAGCAGAATCCTTTGAGTAAACAGCAGGTTGTTTTATTGTGTGAAGCAGAAGCTCTGTCTCATTTGTGAGCAATCTTCCAAGGCAGATATAGGATGTTTAGGAAATATGACCACTTAGGACTGCCTCATTTACAGTACATCCTAGTTGGGTTCCTTCATTTGATGAAACGTTGTTTCATTTTTTTTTTCTGTCAAATCTCCTGCATGCACTACAAGTAACTGTAATACATGTATATATTCTGCTGCCTGATATGTTCTGAATATCCTATTCGCTAATGTATTGACCCCTTATATATATTTCTTTTATCTAAATTGTCTCTAAATAACTACAGTTTTTGCACACAATAAGGTTATCTTACCATTCTTCTACACGTGAACACTGTGCACACTTTCTGCACCTGACATTCTTTTCACTGTATTGCTGCACTACTGTTGCTAATTTCACCAACATAGTTGGTACATAGTTGTACGAGTGAGTGAAAAACGAACCATGTTGAATGATGGCCGTCTACAATGGAACAGTGAACATCAAATAAGGGATGTTCCTATACGTATAGGTAGACAGGAATTTACAATCCACACTCTCTGCAAGAAGTCTTGTTTAATAATGATTATGGGTATAGCAAGGTGACAGGATGTACACAGTAAAATCTAGTCTGAAAGTGGAAAAGTGAAGGAGGGTTTCTGTACAGAGGAAAACATCTCTCTCTCTCTCTCTCTCCTGGTCCTGTGTTGCTTCCTTGTCCTGTCTCTCTCCTTTCTTTCCGTTTCCTTCTCTGTCTCTCTACCGTGCTCTCTCTCTCTCTCTCTCTCTCTCTCGCTCTCTCTCTCTCTCTCTCTCTCTCTCTCTCTCTCTCTCTCTATCTCTCTCTCTCTCTCTCTCTCTCCATAGATTAGAGGAACAAAGCAGACAGTACCTCTCTAGAGAGCAGGCCACTTCAGGGCCAGGCCCCCTAGCGCGCGAACACACACACACACACACACACACACACACACACACACACACACACACACACACACACACACACACACACACACACACACACACACACACACACACACACACACACACACACACACACACACACACACACACACACAGCGAGAGACAGTGGTGACTCCTGAGAAAAGGAGTTCCCATGCTGTCATGGGAAAACCACTACGGTGTCTGTTTCCATTCTTGTGTGTGTGTGACATTCTCACACATTTTTCAGTGACCCTCCTAGTCCATCTCCACTGTAACATTTCTCATATCGTAGTCGAGATATGAAAAACATTTCAGCAAAGTATTCTAACTCATAGTAAACCTGACCTCAGTGTTACTTTGCATAATGTTGCGGTCGGACAGAAACCTCTTATGTCCATATTTTAATTTATTAATCCGTAAATTGATCATACTACGGTGTCACACAAAAGTAGCAAAAATAACAGATCTACAAGCTCGAAACGTGTCGCACCACGGCAAGTTTTGAGCTTGTAGATCTGCTATATATGTTTTTATTAGAATGTTGGACATATGAGGGTTCCCCCTGACAGCAACAGTATACTGCTCCTTTCCCACATGGATTCCATAACATTGCTGGATACAAAAAATAATCTTTGCTATAGTGTTGTCTAAAGCAGCGAGACCAGCCATTTGGGGACGATGAAATATGTATTTGCGATACATACAATCCTCCCCGGGATGCAGTCATGACAAGAGGCTTTTTTAATGTAATTTATGTCAACTGAGCCGGCTAGCTGTCGGTGTGAATATCGTCTCTGTCGGGTGGAAACCTCATATGTCAGAAAACTGTTACTTTTCAGGATTCAATGGAGAAAACGTTTTTAGCTCATTTTGAGCTTGTAGATACAACGCAACGCTTTGCGCTATTGCTGCACGATTCTTGCTCAAATGCGAATCTCGATTTTCCTCCACAAGAATTGAGATCTCGATTCTCACACGATTCTCATTTTTTCTAGGGCTAGAGGGCTGCACGATTCTAGTAGTATAGTGTGACACTGTAGTGTGATCAAGTAGGGTGTTATTTTACATTAAAAAAACACACACAAAGTTATAATATGGAGATGAGAGGATTCTGCCCAACATCGACTGTGGCTCAGGAGGTAGAGCAGGTCGTCCAATGATCCATGGGTCGGCGGTTCGAATCCCGGCTCCTCCTGTCTACATGTCGAAGTGTCCTTGGGCAAGACACTGAATCCCAAATTGCTCCCGATGTGCTGGTTGGTACCTTGCATGGCTTCTGCCGCAATCGGTGTATGAATGTGTGTGTGAATGGGTGAATGTAATGCACAATCTATGTAAAGCGCCTTGGATAAAGGCGCTATATAAATGCACCATTTACCATTTACCATTTATCGACTATTACTGTCCCCACGGGCAAGACCTAGGGCTGTAGAGTGTATTGCTAGACCAGGCTTTTCTCTTTGCAGATGAGTAAGGCTGGGCTACACTGTCCCTGGCAAACTGTATACATCTTGAAAGTCCTGAAAGTCACATTGCAGTTGATGATCTGCAGTGTCATTCAAAAGTAGAACAAATAGCCAAATCTATCTCTGCAATCTTTGATAAGGTGAAAAGGAAATTTGGCTAAGTGTTTTATAAATGTTGAAATAATGGAAAAGTTTTAACCCATTAATACCGACAAAGCATCTGTGTGTGTCCAAAATATGGAATGCTATTATTGAACTTTTTTGAAAAAAAGTGTGAACCACAACTACTACAAGAGAGCTTGTGAGTACATCACTTCATTACGTCCTTTGGAACAGTTTGTTTGTTTTGTCTTTTTCATTTCGCCGTGGACATATGAGGTTTCCACACGACAATCACCATACAGTACTTATCCCAGACACACAGGACGTTTCTCTTGAGTGAGATTGCGTAGTGCAGAGAGAGAAGTGAAAAAGCACACACACACACACACACACACACACACACACACACACACACACACACACACACACACACACACACACACACACACACACACACACACACACACACACACACACACACACCACCATAACAACTACCCATGCTCTCTATAAGCCCCCCACTTGTCCTCTCTGCCTTTGTCCTTTGGGCGTCTAATTGGGTGCCTGTTTAGAAAGGGAAAGGTGTTAAGTAGGGGGGGGGGGAATTCCCATAATGCTCTTTTATTGGGTGGAGAGGACAATGGGTCCTAATTGCTTCCCATTAGGAGACATGAGAGAGGGACACGGTGAGAGGGATGGAGGGAGGGAGGCAGAGTGCTGGAGAGAGGGGAAGAGTGTATAGCATCTTATGTAGAGAGTGTGTGTGTGCGTGCGTGCGTGCACGTGCGCAAGCACGTTTGTGTCTGTACTGTACGTGTGCACAATCATAGCATTAGCTGTCTAGCCATTTTGTGGTGATGACTAACTAATCTACATACCGTATGCATGGTTTTGCTGTCTATAAATGTGATGTAAGCTTTATGTAATAGGTCATTATTTAGATATCATCTCCGACAGGTAATTCAGGACCTTGACGCTAAGCAGAGTGGTCTTGAATCCAGCCTGAAGGGGTATATTTCATCGGTGATGAAGACCCCCTCGCTGTTTATGATCCTGCATATTACACGGCCACTTACTGAAGAAATCCATAATTTGACACAAATCGATAATTTGACGCAAATCCTAACTTTTCTTGATCCCTGTCTGCTACACGATAATGGTACTTGATGGCCCAGGTCACCCCTGCCCTGTAACTACGTTTTTCATCCATCGCACGTCTAAATTACATTGTAATTTACTTAATAGCACCTTTTGTCATATTGATGGTACGTAAATATATGTAAATCTTTTCCCCCAAAGATACAGTATTTCACGAGGAAAACTGGAGAGAATATTTGTTTCCATTACAGACTGAAAATAACTCCTCTTAAACCCTAGCATTCCTATTCTGGGAGGGAACATTAACCTAAAATAGGCGATCTACGAACTTGTAGATTTGCTATTTTTGGTGAAAAGACTTGGTGGGCTGTAGGCTGAAAAATAATGCACCAAGTACAATTTAACGAGGGTCTTAAGTGGTTAAATTGAAGTGACACTGATGAATTCCAAATGATCAAAGAATAAATGTGAGAGAATATGCCCTCTCCTCCGTTGCGATGTGTTTGATTGTGTTCAGTCCAGCGCACATTACCAGTTTAATTAGCATGGCTTTTCAGTAGCACTAATTAGTGAGCTATAGCTAGCTGAATGAAGGGGTGAGAGGTGATAGAAGCTCTATGAGAACACTTTAACCACTTAAACCCTCTTGTCGTACAGAGCTGGACTTGGAGGTTGGGTGTGTGATATTTTTTGGTTAAAACAAAACGTTGTTTTTTTTAATGTAAAATGACTAGTACAGTACATGTGATAGTAATCATTGCTATAGACGTGTTTGTTCAATAACAGGGGTCTCCCTGTCTCTCCAGCTCTTTAATAAACATAATTTACATTTTCAGGTACAGTAGGTGACGAAATTTCAGCCAATCAGGAGAAAGTAGCCATTTATAAGCCATTGTTTTTATAGTGTTCCACTGTTCCAGTTCCAGTTCCCTATCCTGATTGGATAAAATTGGTATCCCGACCTGAAAATGCATTTTCTGTTAGCAATGAGTACTATCAAATCGAGCTTTTAAACACTTATTTTAACCAAAGAAAATCACTTAACCCTACCTTGAGTTACAACTGTACCTTGACCACATGTTTCCGTCTACTCTACACCAAATCTCTTCCCCAAAAATAGCCGATCTTCATGTACACTTGTAGATCGGCTACTTTTGGCTAATGTTCCTCATAGAATATGGACGCTGGGGTTCAAGTCGTTAATGGCTTGATTCCGCGGCTTCAAATACAAAACTACAGTCGAATGTAGGTATGACTGAGATCAGGATGTTTCGGATCAGCCCATATCCCGTTATCGTAGTTGAAGAAGACAAGAAATAATATGTCTGGGTCGGATCTCACACTAGCTGCCTAGCAAATATGGAGCTATTGTGTAGCAACTTCTCTCAACTGTGTGTGTGTGTGTGTGTGTGTGTGTGTGTGTGTGTGCGTGTGCGTGTGCGTGTGCGTGCGCGTGCATGCGTGTTCTACTGTTCTCTTACCTTGAAGTTGCCTTCAGAATTTCACAGTGGTTCTACTTCTACACAAACTGAACATGATGTAGTCATGACTCATTACACACACACACACACACACACACACACACCGCTGAGTTTGATTGGTTTTGGCAGAAGCGTGCTGGAGTCTGTGAACTCTAACTGTCTGAGTTTGATTCATGAAACGCACGCACGCACGCACGCACGCACGCACGCACGCACGCACGCACGCGCACAGTGTGTTATTGTTGTGTATTTGATATGTAGATCAGTATTTTAAAGGCAGCCATTTCCATATTGAACTGCTCACCTCATTTTAATCACAGACTAACATTCTATGTGGGGGGGGGGGGTTCAATTTGCACCATTTTGTCCAAACAGTTCTATCCGACAGTGTGTGCTGCTCAGTATCAGCTATTATAGGGAGCCACGGCTCAATTTGGAGAAGGCATTGTTTCTTTTAAACTCTTTGACTGCCCTTGACGTAATAAATCACAATGTCGATTCTTGCCCTTGACGTAATTTGAATATGTAATCTGTAGTGTTTTCATTGATTCAGTTACTACACTCACGACACTACCGTAAAGCAGTCTTCCCCATCGCTAGGCAACACTCGGCTCTGTGTGTTTTGCCCTCTCCAAGATGGCTACCCGCCCAATGCTATGGGAACGGCGGTCTTTAGATGCGTTTGTCTCGGAATTGAGGCTCAGATTGTGGTGATTGAGCAGAACGCGGATGTTTAGGGCTCAATACTAAATCGTCGCTACCTTGTATTTTCAATATGAATGCTTCTGTAGAAAGATAAAAATGTGTTTAGCCGATTAGCTTCAGCCGATTTTGCTGTAGTATGCCAATATTATTGTATGTACAGTAACAATGTTCTGCCTTATTATGCACTTTGTAACTGACAGTCGTCGTATTGTCTGGCAGTGTTTATGTCCTTTGTACAAGGCATAGCTTGTACTTCTGTTTATGTGGACATACAGTAAATAAACATTTCAAATATGTGTGTGACTTAAAATGTAATGTTACCGTTTCTGTCAGTGTTGCTGTCCATCACACGTGTCTGTGTTCATCTGTCACCAGGTGTCCCTAATGTCCAACTGTCTCTATATGTCTAACTGTCTGTCTGTCTTGCTCTTGGCGTTTTTCTTTATTTTTTTGATAAAAGAACGTACACACTGTACCATGTGTTGTATAGAGAGGTCCAATGCTATGTGCTCTGAAGAGGAGTAGGTGTGTCTATAATGTATTCAGGATGTAATTTGGGGATAGAGGGTGATTGAGATGCCAGTGGAGGAATGTTCAACACCAGAGCGACGCTGAGTGCTTTGTCGCTGTCGGGCAGAAACCTTGTATCTCCATTTTTCATAATTCTAATGATTTTTGGGCGAATTAATGTCCTACTACATCATGCAAGAGTGTGGCACAAACGTAGTGAGAAAAGCAGATCTGCAAGCTTGTAGATCTGCTTTTTTTCCACTATTTTACTTCTTTTTAACCCCTTTTGGTGTTGTAAGCATTATGTTATGCTTTAGCGAGCTTGTTGATCTGCTATTTTTTTTAAATCGTGAAAATGTGGCGCAAATCTTTGAATATTTTTCTTTCAGAGCGAACATTTTTAACTCAAATCTTTGCTTCTGGGGGGGGTCCCTGGAACAACATTTTGAGATTGGGGTCCACGGCCAATTACATATCATTCTGGGGGTCCTTGACATGAAGTAGTGTGACCACCACTAATATAAGGTTTTTCATTTTGTAGAATCTGCTCTCAGGTCTAAACGGGTAAATGATGAAAAGGAAGGGTTTTGGACATACAAGGTTTCCACCTGACAGCATCGGTTTGATTCATTCCCCATTGCTGCAGGCAAACTGTACACCTGGAGAGAGTCACGTATCACACCCAGCATGGTGCTACTGCTGTGTGTGTGTGTGTGCGTGTGTGTGTGTGCGCGCGTGTGTGCGCGCACGTGTGTGTGCGTGTGTGCGTGCGTGCACGCACAGGTTTAGATTTGGAGTTGCAGTTATTCCTGATTTATCCTCAGTCGTGTGCTGGTGTCATGCACTCAAAATAGCCTATACTCAAGCTCACAACTAAATATAGCCTAACTCAGGTTTGTTTCATTCATTAAATTACTGTCTAAAATGATGTCCTGACAAGTATTGTAATACAAACATTTGTGTGTGTGTACGTGTGCGTGCGTGTGTGTGTGTGCGCGTGTTATGTATGTGCTTGGAGAATTGGCCTCAGTTTCAGAATGCTGTGTCACATTGCCGGCACTTCTTATAAAACATGGATATTGTTTTTATTGTGAGTTATGGAATGAACGCATGCATGCGACAGCCTGCACGCAGCTCAAGTACCATTCATCTGAAAACATTATGCCCCCCTCTATGTATTGATTTATTTATGAATATAAACACATCAAAACATTTCAACAAAGTACTCTAGCTACTTGAATGTACGCCGCGGAATGTTGTTTTGGCTAAATGTAAATTTGAGCAATCTCACACATCTCACTCTGACTTACTCATTCAGGTTTGTCTGGAATGTACAAAATGTAACCAAATGGACCCGTAAAAGTGATATTTATTAGGTTAAAACAAAAAGTGCAGTCTATGGCAATGATTACTATTTGAATAAAGATCTATTCAACAATTACTCTATCAACTTACAACGTGTGTGTGTGTGTGTGTGTGTGTGTGTGTGTGTGTGTGTGTGTGTGTGTGTGTGTGTGTGCGTGTGCGCGTTCCGTGGCTCAGTTATTGTCGACTGCAGCGTCAACAGTCACAAAACGTGTTAAACTGACACACACGCACGCACGCACGCACGCACGCACGCACGCACGCACGCACACACGCACACACACACACACACACACACACACACACACACACACACACACACACACACACACACACACACACACACACACACACACACACACACACACACACACACACACACACACACACACACACACACACACAATCAGTGCAGTGCTTGGAGCCACAAAGACTGCATTGACAGAAATTGGGCAGTAGGTTAATAACTACTGCCCATCTTCACAGTGCCCTGGTTTCAGACACGACACACACACACACACACACACACACACACACACACACACACACACACACACACACACACACACACACACACACACACACACACACACACACACACCCACCCACCCCTGAAAACATGTTGTGCCAGGGACTCCCGTAAGAGATATGTTGTTAAAATGTTTTTTGAGTGGTGCAACCACTCCCTTACGGAGCTGTGTGTGGGTGGGTGGCTGGCTGGTTAGGTGCCTGCCTGGCTGGGTATGAACACGAAAACAGCATGGTTGTTTTTCACCACCTGTGCGCAACCTAACACACACACAAACACACACGCACATATTAACTGTATATATGATGTTTTCGGGTGTGCCAGTACAGTACAGTGACAGTACAATATAGTACAGTAGAGGGTACAGTAGAGGGACCGGCACACGGTAACTCTGTCATTTCTCAACCGTTGCCACAACCGTGAGGACCGTGAACCAGGGGAACCGAGGGGATGAGCGAATGCCGTCAGGACCTCGGCGCTCTATACTGTGACTGGAATGATGTAATGCTTTGCTTTCAATCCATTCTGCAGCATGGATTCTATGCATCTAATCAAGTCTTGTTTTCATGTACAACAAACGATGGGTTTACACAGAGGCCATCTTTAGTCATTATTTTAGTATTAAAATATCTTTAAATATCTTTAGTCATGTATACCTTGTAATTACTGTATCTGATCCCAAACATCTCTGGTTGAAAGTAACTAAGTACATTTAGTTTTACTCAAGTGTATATTTAAGTACAATTTTGAGGTACATTTAACACTTTTACTTCTACTCCACTACATCTCAGATGCAAATATTGAACTTTTACTGCTGACTATACAATTATTTGAAAACGGACCTACTTAAAATATTTAGATTATTTTTTACTTTTTTATATTAATGTTATATTATCCATAAAAACAATTATTTGGGGGCCCACTTGCAATATCCTTGGGAATCGCTGTGCTAGAATATCTTTAGGATCTAAAAGGACGCAGGGACGGATTGACCCCCACAAGGGCCCTGGGCTGGTCATTTATTAGCGCACGTGCACACAGAATTGTATGGGTCTTTACATTTATCATCAACTTTTTACCTACATTTATCACAATCAACGGCAAATGAAGGGCCTCAAACCCAGTACCGCACGGTCCAGTTTCCCCGAAGGGCCCCTGGGCCACGGCCCCACTGGCCCAATGGTTAATTTGGCCCTGTCAGAAGACATAGCATTGATGCTATATACGCATGCCAGTAAAAACATACAGTATACCCAATCTCACTCCTGTCTCTCTCTATATGTAATTCTACACAATTTCACCGTTTTGACTGACTGACTGTAACGCAAATCAGTTGAATCTTTGTCTAATAGGCTACTTACGGTAGGCAGCAATGATGTCCCATGCAGCATGTCAGAGTAGGCTAGCTACACCATTTGTCACAGAGAAACAGTGATGTATTGTAAAAGATGGAGTGCTGTG
Source organism: Electrona antarctica (assembly GCF_951216825.1). Lineage (NCBI taxonomy): Eukaryota > Metazoa > Chordata > Actinopteri > Myctophiformes > Myctophidae > Electrona > Electrona antarctica. Next base: position 14,431,115 of record NC_136799.1, on the reverse strand, counting down.
CCGTACGTGGTCTTTGTACTTTCTTCTGTTTTTTATGTGTCTATGGAGTTAATAGACCTTAATAGACCTCATACACCCCCACACACTACAGTTGCACCGCTCACTTCACACAGGTGTGATTCTTTTTTTTAAATTTCAAAACTGCTACGTGACTCTCACACCAACGTTGCACCGCCGATCCGACCGATATGTCTGAGTCATAGTGTCCGGGGGTTTCGTCTGTATCTGTCAGTCCCTTTTAAGCCCATGGAGATCCCTGATATATGGCCATATACCGGCTTGGCCATATATGGGCGTATCTGTTGGATTGCCAGTTCTGTGCATATCCAAATGGCCCTTCGCCGGGCACCGCACTGCCTCGTGTCCTTTTCCATGCGCCCGCTGAGTTTGAAGTCGGTCGGCCCCGTCTGATCTGTACAGTGGCTCTGGACAACCGTGTCGGTAACCCGTAACCGCAGGGGCAACAACGCAAGCGTATTTACGTGGGTGCGGCCCCGTGAAATTGTCGCACGCGTGCTCGTTTCGTGCACACGCCCGCGACTCACCAGACCTGGATTCTGTTTAGCTTTTCTTTTTTTTACGCTTGCGTTCATCGCTGGCCGTTTGAAAGTACCTTTAGGCTTCCTAAGGAAGAAAAAAATACAACTGAAAGATACCGGAAATATAATGAAGAACTTATGGAAATATAACGTTATATAAATGAGAATAATTTGTTGTTGATGGGTTTTTGCACGCACGCACAGTCGCACGCACGTAGGCACGCACATAGGCACGCACACACGCAGGCACGCACGTACGCACAGAGAGAGAAACTCATAGCCGGAAAGTAGTTTTGTTGTAAACAATGCAGTGATAATAAGACGTTGCATGGTGTTTTTAACAATGTAGCAGCCATGCTGTTGCATCGATCCCACTGTCGACTGCCCTGTGTGTGTGTGTGTGGGGGGGTTATACGTATACAGTATGTTGGAGGCAATTTGTGTGAGTATATTGGACGCTGTGTGTGTGTTGTGCATTACTACTTGAGTCTCTTCTACGATAGTTCTTCTGTTTACAGATCCGGTATTGAGTGATTTTTCTCCTGTCTCCCCTCCCCCTCCCCCCTCTCTCTCTCTCTTCTCGCCCCTCTTTCTCATTTATTTTTCAGAAGTCTTTTTCTCTTGCCTGTGTGTGTGTGTGTGTGTGTGTGTGTGTGTGTGTGTGTGTGTGTGTGTGTGTGTGTGTGTGTGCACGTGCATGCGCATATGCTTCTGCATGTGCTAGTGTTTTTTAAAGTGTTAATCCATTAGTTTTTCCCTCTGAACTCTCTCTCTCTCTCTCTCTCTCTCTCTCTCTCTCTCTCTCTGTCCTTATCTGTCCCCCTTTCATTCTGTTGGCTACAGCTCTCTCTCTCTCTCTCTCTCTCTCTCTCTCTCTCTCTCTCTCTCTCTCTCATTCATCCTGTTCTTTTGTTTCCCTGCCAGGCCGAGCCGTGCCAAGCCCTCCTCTCCATCTCCTTCTCTCTCTCCCCCTCTCTCTCTCACTCTCGCTCGCTCGCTCTCGCTCCCTTGCCCCTCCATTTCTATTTCCCTCTCCTTCTATATTTCACTTCATCCTTCACTCTTCCCTTTCTCTATCTCTTCCTCCCTCCCCCTTTTCACTCGGTAACATTTGTCTTTTTCCATACAGCCCACCATTCAACACAGTGTTTTGCAGAGAGAGAGAGAGAGAGAGAGAGAGAGAGGCAGAGAAGTGAAGAGAAACTGGTTTAGAGGTCAATGCGGAACAAGGTGATGAGAGCGTGATTTAGAGGGAACTGCACAGACACACGCACAGTTTAACAATTTATTTATGTCCACACACAGGGAAAGCATACAGGGAAATACATATTTTAGTAAAGGTTACATTCACGAAACTCATGGATATGTCCTCATGATACAACACACAAGTCAGCACTCCATGGGCACAAGTAGCGGTGGGTCCGCCATATACACTATGGCAGCAGAGACGGCACAATTCTTTGCCAGCCTCGTCTTTGGGCATCCCGAGTTGTCAAAACCCTTCCAACAACCAGTCTGTGGGTATGTCCTACACTGGATCGCCAGAGGAAACAAATGTCTTAGTCTTCCGGTATACTGCTGCTTGGTGTTTTTGTGCTATCTGTAGTTGTTTTCATGGGCCTGGCACCCATTGCTATTCCGACTAGTGGACGGACATGCCGCGGTATGTTGGTCTATTGCCTCTCTTCCCGGTAGCTGCTCACGGGAGGGTTCGTCACGTCACGTAGGCTGTTGGCAGATTCCACCGGTGGTCAGTGCCGTCTTGTATGCAAGCTACGTATATAATCCACAGAAATTGCAAATGCATCCACTTCACCTACTAATTGATGATGGTAGTTACTCGTTACAATGGGGCAGTTTAACATCATGCCCAACTCACAGGCACACACGCGTGCACACACACACACACACACACACACACACACACACACACCTTCATCACCAAAATACTATTGAACCATCGAGCGAGGCATATCTGTGCTTTTGTCCAGTGGTCCTCAACTTTTTCAAAAGCTTTCTCTCTCTCGTCTGACCACTTAACACTTTTTTGCCGGGGATTTTTCAGAATAAAGGCACTGGAGTGCCAAGCAGATGAGGTGAAATCTTCCATCACTAGCTCGCGCTAATAAATGTGGTCTCTCTTTAGAAGCGTTAATGTTCTAAACTAGATGCATGAGGAAGTCAGAAATTAGGACAGAACATCGCCGTTCTGATCCAAACCACGGACAGCGCTGTAGATTCAGAGTAAATAAGGACGATTGTTGGCCCGTAACCAGGAAGTGAATGGCTACTTGCGTTGCCTAGCAACGGCCTCTGTCAAAAAATGGATTTTAGAGTTTTATATCATTAAAAATCACACCTGTGTGAAGTGAGGGGTGCTAATAGTCTAACTATTAGGGGGAAGTGGGAGCCATTTCGGAACTTGAAGGTTTCCGGGTTAAGATCTTGAGCAAGACACTTGCCTTGCATGGTTGCGCCTGCCCTGTGTGTGTGTGTGTGTGTGTGTGTGTGTGTGTGTGTGTGTGTGTGTGTGTGTGTGTGTGTGTGTGTGTGTGTGTGTGTGTCTGTGTGTCTGTGTGTCTGTGTGGGACTGTGTGTGTGACTGTGTGTGACTGTGTGTGTGTGTGTGAGAACAGATGCATGTAAAACACATTGTACAGCTCTTTTTGATAAAGTCGCTATAGAAAGCAGACCATTTCTACTGTTCTGTTCTCCTGTAGATTAAAAGCCTCACTCCATCAGCTGGGTTCACCTTCACACAGAACTGAGCACCCAGCAATACTAATGGAGGGAGGGGGGGGGGGGAAGAGAGAGAGAGAGAGAGAGAGAGAGAGAGAGAGAGACTGGTCTGACACAGAAAGCGTCATTGATGCGAGCATCACACAAGTCCGCCTGTTCACACCCTACTATATATATATATATATATATATATATATATATATATAGGTATTTAAGAAAACCTCAGTGAGTCTAATCCACATTTTTCTCCTCAGTGGGCTGAGCAATTGATCTCAACATGCACACAGGCATTGACCGTTAGTATATGCACACAGGCATTGACCGTTAGTATATGCAGACAGTGAGGAAGCCCCCATGCTGTTTATTAGCGTATCAGAGATTCAGATTGTGGTCTATGGAATCTGTTGTGTGTCATGGTTACAGCCCTGCAGGCTATGGGATCTCTAGCCGCGGGCTATACTTGGCTTACGCACGCACGCACGCACGCACGCACGCACGCACGCACGCACGCACGCACGCACGCACGCACGCACGCACGCAGACACACACACACACACCCCGTCAGAGAGCGGCAGGACAGACAGATGCTGCCTTCAAACTTATAAAGACAGACAAATGGTTAAATCTGGTTCTGTGTATGTATTTGTGTGTGTAAGGTGTGAGAGTGTTGAGATCTAGTCTTTTTGCACATAATTTACACATGCAATTGTGTAACAGCTGTGGGATGGAGGGATAAAGGGAAAGAGACAGAGATGGAGAGAACGTGAAGGCAAGAAAGAAAGATTCATTACTAGATGATGGATTTCAGCTTCTGTTAAACTGTTCAATTGAAAATGCGGAGAACAAACTGTGTGTGTGTGTTTGTGTGTTTGTGTGTGTGTGTGTGTGTGTGTGTGTGTGTGTGTGTGTGTGTGTGTGTGTGTGTGTGTGTGTGTGTGAGCGTGTGTTGCCCAGACTGTCTGTCTCAGTTGAACTCCCCTACCCATAATCCATCAGTGCTCTGACCCCGGCACATGTCAGGCTACAACTCCCCCCCCCCCCCGCCCCACACACACACAGGGCTCCTGTACTGTTCTAAATGATTGTGTAATCAAATAATCGTGTTTGCTTTCAAAACCAAGTCCACCAAATCAAATCCTTAATGTCTCAAGGAAAGGGCCTGAATCCTTTTTGCATCAGGGGTTTCAGAGTGTGATATGAAGATGGCCTATAGGACTATAGGTGGGTCATATTTTACAGTCTCCTGTGCGGAAAGAAAAATTGTTGACTCGCCGAGCGACGTCGTGATGAAAGATAAAGTAGGTTGTTCAAATAGTGTGGTGCTTAGCCCATTTAGGCCTGACCTCGAAATTTAAAAAAACTCTTCTAAATCCTCCAGTTTTCTGAAATATATATTTTCACGATTTTTCAAAAATAGCAGACCTACAAGCTATGAGCTTGTAGATCTGCTATTTTTCAATAGCTAAATTATAACATAATGTTTAAAACACCAAAATGGGTTCCCGCCCAGAATGGCTTAAGGGGCCTCTTCACCCCTTTTGCAACCAGATTTTATTTTAATGATGTTTAGGACACAAGAAACACTTTACTGGGGTTTTTGTGTGTGTAGTATGCGTTTTTAGATATTTTAGTATTTCCAAATGCCAGTGATGTCATAAGCCAAATTCCAATGCCCCAAATCTCGGCCACTCGGTAGAGTTCTCATTCTCTGCCCGAACCCGGCCCGGCCCGACCCGGCCCGACATTTTCGGGTAGGGCCGGGCCCAAAATGCACGATAATTAGTCGGGCCGGGCCGAGCCTCGGGCTCTGTGATTTTCCGTGATTTTTTATTTTTTTATTTTTATTTTATTATAACAAAAATAACAATTCTGTTGTTTGTGTAATGTAGCCT
>NC_136799.1:14403362-14425745 GCF_951216825.1 Electrona antarctica | reverse complement strand
CCACAAATTTATGTCATATTTGGTGGACATTTGACCTAATTTCTCCTTTCATTGTCGATGGCAAATATGAGACATGTGGGGACAAGATGACGTCCATTTTCCCTTCATTGTCAATGGCATTTAATGTTTGTGTTGCGGACAAATTTACGTCATATTTGGCAGACATTTGACCTAATTTCTCCTTTCATTGTCTATGGAAAATATGAGACGTGTGGGGACAAAATGTTCCCTTCATTGTCAATTACATTTAATGTTTGTGTTGTGGACATTTTGTGGGGACAAAAGTTGTAAAAAAAAAGCCTCACATTTATTGTGTTTAAAGGTAGCAGCTGTTTACATGTGCAGTATAGGTCTAGAGTGGTCTACTATAGACTCCAGTTCTCTACGACTACAGTGGTTCATGGTCATCTCATCATCTAATCTAAGATGATGAGCACAGTATGCACTCATAATGCAATCATAACACATTGTAAAGGCTTTTATAATGACTTATACGCTAAAGTATCTCAAATCACTGTCACTCACAGACTTCTGTGTTTGAAGCTGAATTGAAGTCCCTTTTCCACCAGAGTAACTTTGAACTGGTTCCGTTCTAGATTCTTGGAACCTTATTGGTGCTTTCAAGGAACCGGTGGCCATGTTTTAGTTCCAGTTCCCAACCAACTTTTAGGGTTCTGAACCAGTTCATTTTCAGTGGAAACACTCTGAACTGGTTGAATGTTAGACAGGAGAAATGAACTGAACCGGTTCAACTCCGGTGGAAAAAGGGGCCTCAAAGATGCAGGAGATAATCTGGCTCCTAAATGGAGATCTGTGATGTTAGATTGAATGTTTTGTCTATTTTAAAGATGTATTTTACTTCACTGTGCACACGTCCAAGAAAACAAAGGTAATGACAGTCAACGCCGAGGACAAAACCATTGCCACTGCAGAGGTGCTCGAGCATGTCGAGGACTTCAAGTACATTAAGAGGCGGCTGTTCATATAGCTACTGTGGAGTCAGTACTGCTGTATGGGGCCGAGACATGGACCCTCACAGTACAACAGGAAAAAGCCCTGGATGGAGTCTACACAAGAATGCTACGAATGGCACTAGGTGTCACATGGACGGACCGCATCAGAAATGTGGACCTCTATGGGGACCTACCACGGGTCACAGACAAAGTCCGAGAGAGAAGGATGAGGCTGGCAGAGCACTGCGTCAGGCACCCAGAACTTGAGGCAAGCAAATTGACTCTATGGGAGCCAACCCAGGGCAAAGCCAGGAGGGGAAAGAAGCGTACCACCTATGTAGACGTGATGCGGCGCGACAGCTTGGCTGACAACACTGCAGAACTCAAGAACCTGATTTTGGATAGGAAATTGTGTAGGGCAGCGATCCAGGAATCCCGAGTTGGTGATGGCTAGACGTCACACTCGCAGCAGGAGGAGGTGCACACTTCCCACATTTTGGTGGAGGAATACACAGAAGACGTAGTATAGGATAGTGGATACATGTCTTTTTCCCACACTACAGTATTTCACATCTGAACAAAGGGGATTCAGGCTCAAAATCAGCAAAGTTTCCTGCTGTTACTAAGTCATGTCATCTTCTGAATGTTAAAACCTGAAAGCTTTAGCTGACACACACAGAGAGAGAGAGAGGGAGTGAGAGAGAGAGAGTCTGTATTACTTTGAAGCTGAGAAGCTACCGTGTGTGTGTGTGTGTGTGTGTGTTTGTGTGTGTGTGTGTGTGTGTGTGTGTGTGTGTGTGTGCACACGCGTGCATGGGAATGTGAGCTGAGCGGGATTGGCTGCCAACGTTTGCAATGGTAGAAATCACACCATTTACCACATGCAGGGCAATTATTTGTGTGAAAAACTACCCCAGGGCTTTTGTTGTGATAAACTTTCCTGCTCGCTTTCATTCCTACACAGACACACACACACGCACACACACACACGCATACATGCATACACGCACATACACACAGACACGCGCGCACAGACACACACAGATACGCACACGTGCACAGGACACCTACAGACACAATTACACACATCCAATAACACAGACAAATGTAAGCACACACACACACGCACGCACGCACGCACGCACGCACGCACGCACGCACGCACGCACGCACACACACACACACACACACACACACACACACACACACAGGCAGTGAAAGAATGGGAGTCCAGTGCATGTCAGAGGAGTCATTAATATTTATAGACTGCTTTGCAAAGAGAGAAACATTGATAAGCTGCCATTTTAGAATATTAACTGTGACTTTATTTAAAAAACGGCATTAAAGAGAATAATATTGTGGTCAAAGTGAAGGGAAGGAGAGTGAATGAAAGGGAATAGACTAAAGGAGAAATGCAAGCTAGCCGGGCATGCCACCTGTGTGTGTGTGGTGTGTGTGTGTGTGTGTGTGTGTGTGTGTGTGTGTGTGTGTGTGTGTGTGTGTGTGTGTGTGTGTGTGTGTGTGTGTGTGTGTGTGTGTGTGTGTGTGTGTGTGTGTGTGTGTGTGTGTGTGTGTGTGTGTGTGTGTGTGTGTGTGTGTGTCGCACGCACGCACACTGTCAATAAGTCCAGTTCAAGCAAATCTGCTTCCGGAAGCTTTTATTATTTTAGGTTTTTATGTTAGTGGTATGCCTCCATTAGACTAGCATGCACCAGGTCAGCAGTTGTTTGACACACAACTAGAGCTCAAAATGTCCCTCTGGGTCATTATGTCATAAACCAGGGGTTCGCAACGTTTTTGGCTGGGGACCCCCTTTGGCCATGTCTCCCGAAAAAAATAAAAAAAGGTTGTGAATGGAAATGGCAGCTAAGCTTCCTTGCTCGGATTTCGGGAGGTGTAGTTCCACACTATATATAGCATTCGGAGATTGTGTAATATAGTTGTCTGGCTATATGCGAGACTATCATTGTCCCTTACAGGTCTGTAACTTGAGAGTCAGTGTACAAATGGTCCATTACGGGTCCATTTTGGTACTCTCAGAGTTAAAGGAACACTCAGGATTTGACAGTGTTTGGATGAAACCGTGTGTGTGTGTGTGTGTGTGTGTGTGTGTGTGTGTGTGTTGTGCTGGTAAATGACCTTGACTGTTGTTTGTGTGTGGATGGTGGAGTGTGTCTTTAAGGCTGCATGCTGTGTTTGTGTGTGTTGCTCTCTTTATATGTAATGAAATTCACACATATACTAAAGGAGTTATTAGCATATATATTGTATTGACACAGTGGCGATATGCGCTCTCTCTCTCGCTCTCTCTCACACACACACACACACACACACACACACACACACACACACACACACACACACACACACACACTTTTTCTCTAGCATGTTTGACACGACACAGTGAAATCCTTAGTGTTTATTTAATACTGGGATGTTATTGTGTATTCCTTTGTCTTCTGGCTTAATCCCCCCTTCCTCTCTTTCCTAATGCAAATCAATTCTGCTATTCTGCGATCAAAAAATAAATAATACGGAACACTTTTCAGGAAGTGAAGAACTCAACGGATAGATCTTTTCTCTGCAGAGGGACATGTGTAATTTCTCACATCTTATGCACATTGTGTAAGCATTTCTTTACCCATATGGAGCTGACCAGTACAACCACAGTCTATTCTGTTGGTCACTGGGAGCTGACCAGTACAACCACAGTCTATTCTGTTGGTCACTGGGAGCTGACCAGTACAACCACAGTCTATTACTATACTGTTGGTCACTGGGAGCTGACCAGTACAACCACAGTCTGTTGGTCACTGGGAGCTGACCAGTACAACCGCAGTCTATTACTATACTGTTGGTCACTGGGAGCTGACCAGTACAACAACAGTCTATTACTATACTGTTGGTCACTGGGAGCTGACCAGTACAACCACAGTCTATTACTATACTGTTGGTCACTGGGAGCTGACCAGTACAACCACAGTCGATACTGTTGGTCACTGGGAGCTGACCAGTACAACCACAGTCTATTACTATACTGTTGGTCACTGGGAGCTGACCAGTACAACCACAGTCTACTACTATACTGTTGGTCACTGGGAGCTGACCAGTACAACCACAGTCTATTACTATACTGTTGGTCACTGGGAGCTGACCAGTACAACCACAGTCTAGTCTATACTGTTGGTCACTGGGAGCTGACCAGTACAACCACAGTCTACTACTATACTGTTGGTCACTGGGAGCTGACCATTACAACCACAGTCTATACTGTTGGTCACTGGGAGCTGACCATTACAACCACAGTCTACTACTATACTGTTGATCACTGGGAGCTGACCATTACAACCACAGTCTATACTGTTGGTCACTGGGAGCTGACCAGTACAACCACAGTCTATTACTATACTGTTGGTCACTGGGAGCTGACCATTACAACCACAGTCTATACTGTTGGTCACTGGGAGCTGACCAGTACAACCACAGTCTATACTGTTGGTCACTGGGAGCTGACCATTACAACCACAGTCTATACTGTTGGTCACTGGGAGCTGACCAGTACAACCACAGTCTACTTGAGGGGGTTCCAGGGGGTCCAGTGTGACCACTTTTATGTTATGAATGAATGAATGAATGAATTAATTAATTAATAAATGAATGAATTAAAGACAAAGTCAAATAATTAAAATAAGTGCAATATGAAACAAATAATAATAATCACAACAAAAGCAATTGCCCTTTTATACCAAACGGTAGTTTGGTATAAAACATTTATAACCCTATTCCCCTTTATTGCTTGTATTTCAGCGTCATCACTTGACGTCAATTTGATATAGTATTCATTTGGCATATTATATATAGGCCTACATACATACAAACAAGTACAATTATCTAAAATGATAAGATGTTAATGTCACTCTTCCTCACTATACCTCATTACAATGCATTCTTTATATATTTTATAATTGTATACTTCAGCTAAATATACTATATATACTAGCCAATCTACACACTATCGTGATGCGACGCGTTGTGACCTTGAGAAATGTTGAAAGATATGAGCTTGAACAAAATGTTGGGGACCTTTTCAGATGGACAACTGCATATCTATCTGGGGGGGGGGGGGGGGGCTCCTTGTTGCACCTCATCTCTCTCTCTCCCTCCATCACATGATGTTCTTCCACAGATGGATGTACATCTGTCTAGCTGTGCTGCATCGCCCCGTCTTGTGGTTTCTGTCTCCTTGTTTCTTTCTGTCAGTAACTGACCCTCTCTTCAAACCTCCTCTTCCTCCTCTGTTCACTTTCTTCCCCTCTTGCCTTCCTCTTCACCCCCCCCCCCCCCCTCTGTCTTAATCACATGTTATTCTCTTCAGCTACTACATCTCTCTCTCCCTCTCTCTCTCTCTCTCTCTCTCTCTCTCTCTCTCTCTCTCTCTCTCTCTCTCTCTCATTCATTCATGCTGTTTTTGGCAATCCTTTCCCCCTTGCCAACCATTCAAATTTCCCATAGCGACAGGACACACACACACACACACACACACACACACACACACACACACACACACACACACACAGGGCACTGAGCTCGGGCACACACAGGCTGTGTCAAGGTTACCGTGGTTACCGAATGCTTTTTTCATTGACCGTCCGTTACCATGGAAGTGAAAAGAGGAGATGAGGAGGTGATGTGGAGAGAGGGGGGGAGGGGAGGAGGATAGGAGAATAGAGGAGAGGAGAACAGGGGAGAGGAGAGGAAATGACATGAGAGGTGGTAATAATAATAATAATAATAATAGGCTAATAATAATAATAATAAATATAAGATACAGCTATAAGATATACTGTATAATAGAGCTATAAGACGGGTTCAAGCCCAAAAAGAAAATGAGCTTTACGCAATATTCACAATGAGCCCATGTGTGTTTTAATTAGATTCTACCCAGGCCCTATAGTTCATCTACAAGCAGTGCAGAGTACACTCCCCCCCCCATTCACGAGTTACACCGAGTTAATTGATTGTAGAACAGCTTCCCTCCCAATAACGAGTTACACAGGGTTTCCATCGGACGGAGTGGGATAGGTGACGCGTTTTGATGACGTCATCAGAAAAAACATCCGTCGCACCGGCATGCAAAGGGTTCTGGGAAATTGAGGCCCAATGCATTCCATGGTGTTGGTGCGGTGCAGGCACGTTCCTCCTCCACTCTGTGTTGTTGATGATCGCCACTCTGGATTCTTTTTCAACACTACGACAAGCGATTATACCATTTTAATGTGGATTATCATGAAACGGAACGATGATGTCGGCGCCGTGGTACTTCAAAGGTTAGTGAAAACTAGGCAGGGAGATGGAGCTCACGATTATTTAATCCTGCAGTCAATCTGTTAAAGGACCAACCTACAGTAGCAACCTATTGTAATCTTCATGTAATTAGTCCTCACTAATGTGAGGAATAACTTTCTCTGTCTCAGTGACATGTCAGGGTGAATGCGCTCATGTTCTGTTGACGTCTTCCAGATGGCCGGAGTAACGTCATTGGCTGTTCTACGTGATGACGTCATTATGCAACAACATCACAACGCCGTCATCGCAACCATGCCCTTTAAAATGATCATCAAATAAACTGAAGCTCACACTAAACTTTTACCAAATCCACCAGCCTGTAGAGTCATTTTCGGTTTGTCAACAGTGCTGAACAGACTGTCTGCTGTGTAGAGCGGGGATTCGCGGGTCAGAGAAACAGTAATCATGCTTCCTTGATTGACCAACCCAATCTGGGGCGGCTGTAACGAAGACTCTCACTTTCATTCATATTATCGGATCTGGGAGAGTTGCTCATTGGATATTTAGTCTCCATACATGGGGATATCCGACTAAGACATTGGGCTATATGACATGTCTAGTATGACAATCCCTATGTTTGGTCCGGGCTGACTTAGTGCTGACATCAGATCGATGTGGTAGAATCCATATACGGATAGATCTGATTGGCTTAGTCATCGTGCCAAAGCATTGTCGGATAATATATAACAGGGGTCTGCTCAAGGGTAGGCTGAGAAGTTCTAATCGGACACCACTGCAGCGAGTTCTAACCTAGGCAACCAGCACTGGTTCGAGCTATTTTATAAACTCTATTGGCCTTGTGGATTTGTAGAATTTGTGTGACTGAACCAATATAAGCGATAGCGCACACATATAGGACTACCCTATTTTACAGACCGGGAGTGTGAGAAATGTGGGCCGTCACGTAAATAGAGCACCGAAAGCAAACGGTTCTGCTGCTGTTGCAGTGGAGCAGAACATGTACTCCTTTGTAGGATCCTGGGATTGCAACGTCGACAATTATGATCAGATTGAAGTGCATGTTCTCAACATGGCCTCTTTACGTTGGACGACACAGATCCGTGCAGTTAGAGGTAAAAACACTAATCGGCCAGTTATAGCGCCACCATGAGGCTGAGTTGAAAATGTTCCAGTGGCATTTCTTCCTCTGCCTAGTGGGAATGTGCATGCACAATTTCACGGAAATCACACGATGTGTTCATGATTTGCGGCATTTTGTTTGAAACTGAGCACTCCTGCGAACTTTGGAAGCCAATATTAGCCAATCTGGATGGAGTCTGAAAAATCTGAAAGACCTGTTTCGTTGAATGGCTCTATAGAGACTGTACCAATTTGTGTGATGTTTGGACTAAATCTGTAGGTGTACTGTCCAAAAAATTGTTTTGCACAAAGCGGCCTCCTGGTGGCGCTATAAGAGGCCAATGTGAAAATCTTGGGGCAGAGGTTCAGCTGTGGCATTCAGCGAGTGTGTGTGCAGAGTATGGCTGCGATCAAGCCAACGGTGCCGGAGATTAGCTGTCCACAGACGGACGGACGGGCACACAGACACGTACACGGACGGACGGACGGAGTGCAAAACATACTCTCTCCCCATGCCTTCGGCCTGGTGGAGACAATAAACAACATTGAGGTAATCAAATGAAAATGAGGTTAAAATGGAAGTACATGGAGCATTACCAACATGCAGCTGCAAAGCTATAGTTAAGGCTGCAGTAAACATATATTAATATCTATAGGATATTGCGTTCCATAGCTTTCAGGCATAATTGACGAAGGCTGTGTCACCGATCTACTTTCTGCTGTTACTGTGTGTGAACCTCCAATAGACCCAGCGAGTAGATGGTGGCATGTGTTCTTCGGGGAGTTAGCTTGGTCCTGGCCAATTAATGGCTTTGTATGTAAGGAGGAGGGCCTTGAAATCAATTGTAAATGTAAATGTAAATTCAGGAACTTAACACAATCCATGCTAGCCCTCTAGGGGGGGGGGGGGACGAGTGGCCAAAGAACCAAAGAAGGACGGGGGCTCCCTGACTAACCACGTGGTTTAGCCCCAATGTTATTGTGATTGTTGTTGCTCATGGAGGGGCAGCAGCGCTCGGCGGTAGCATCAGCGTTAGTGTTCTGGACCGAATAGACTGTTTTGCTTTGGAGCCCCCTGCTGCCAGTTGATGGTAAAAGTCAGTACTCACCTTATTTCCTGTCTAGACAGGATGTTGTTGTCAGATCAGGAAGAGAATCCATGACTACAATGTGCTTCTAACTAAATGTGTCAGTGTGAATTGCAATCTTACTCCATCCTCTTCACATGCTTATTAATACGCAATGTCTGTGAGTATACTTGTTTAGGAGACTTATATTGTTGATAAGAGCACCTTATTTGTGAACTTAGCAGAATGTTGTACACAGTTATTCTCTATTATTTGGATGCATCTACTGTGAATATGCTAACTTAATAGCTATGCCAATTAATTCATTGTAGCCTACTTACCTTATACAATTGGAAGCCTAAAAAGAGAACAACATGTTATGTACAGTATTTACCTACCTCATTGGTATAAAGAGCACACATTACAGTACATCTGTACCCACCTGCTGTATTGTATGTAACAGTTACACCTTGGCCGTATTCAATACTTGCTGGCCTATTTGTCGTATTATTTAATACTTGTATTGCATTTACCTTTATTCTGAAACACTTTGTACTGTTTATGCTTTGTTTCAGTTTCACACTTTTGTTCAGTAAATCTTCAAATACAAGTCCTGGCTTCCACTGGAGTTATTGAACTGAGTGTTTAACTTACTGGGTAACCTATCGCTGGTGAGACCAGTAGCTTAGCTTGATTTCATGTTTTATAAAATCGAGTTATCTGGATTACAAACATACGTACATACATAATGGAGTTCTGTGTCAGGCATGCCCAAATATGGAGTGTTGTGATGTCAGAACAGGCCAGCTCCTGCATATGTTGCATTGGCAGTGGCCTTTTGTGGCGGTTCTAGAAAACCGTGGGTCTGAGCGACTCGACACTGGGCACCGCACTCCCTGTGGCGGTGTGGAACGTGTGTGTAGAATTGTGTGTAATGGTGAACACCTTGTTGCAATGATTTCAAGTGCAGATATTCATGCAGAGAACAATACAACTGTTCATCTCCACTCCCACAATGCAATTCCATTCAAAGTGCTTTATTGGCATGGGTGCTGATGACATTAGCCATATTGAAAAAGCTTCGAGGTAAGATTGATACATTTGATACATAACTTTTCCCCACTCCAACCTGCGACTTTGTGGATGTTGGAGGATGTAGGTCAATGTGTATTCAGCTCTCATACCCAGACCCTCTAGCTTGACTCCAGAATCATTCTAGATCATTGATTCTCTCTCACTTTACCTCTCCTCTCCTCTCCATATCCTCTCCATATCCTCTCCTCTCTCCTCTCCTCTCCTCATCCTCTCCTCTCTCCTCTCATCTTGCTGTAAATCAGATATGACATGGAATATTGTCCTTGTAATGACGACTGGGAAGGAGGCCACACACACACACACACACACACACACACACACACACACACACACACACACACACACACACACACACACACACACACACACACACACACACACACACACAGCTTAATGGACATAAACACACAGGCACTTATGGCTGCACACGCACACAGGTTATTGGGCAAGCACTTATGGACACATGCACGTATATGTGCACACACGTGCAATGTACACTCGCTAGCGCGTGCACACACACGCACACAGAGACAAATATCCTGGGGTTTAATTGTACAAGGCTTAGTCTGACCTGTTCCACTGTTGCTACTGAGTTACAGAGAGAGAGAGAGAGAGAGAGAGAACACAGCTCCTTTATTTTATTCCTATTCATATTCAATATTTATTTCTACATACATTGTTGTATTCTTGATTGTCTTGTTCCACTTTTGCTTTGTGTAAACGTAAACTTTCTCATGCCAATAAAGCTCCTTTGTATTGAAAATGTAATAGAGAGAGAGAGAGAGAGAGACCACAGCATGGTACCAGCTGAACTCCACTGCCTGTAGTTTTTCAGGTACCTCCTGTTCCACTGCAGGTAGTTATCCTCAGTGTCATCATAGCTACTGTATGTCCGACCATAGTTACACAATAATAGAGAAGGCACCTAAATTCCCTCCCATTCACTTGTATGGCATTGCTCATCCAGCACTACTGTACTCCCTTTTCACCCCTACTTCCGGGTTGGAAAAGTGTGACAGGCGGGGCCTATTTGGGTCCACGGAGGTGACACTACTGCGCATGCGACACGACGCGTTTTGCGTCGTGTCGCATGCGCAGTAGTGTCACCTCCGTGCGCAGCTCCTTGCCCAAGCTTGTGAGCCGAGCCCATTGGACAAAACCGTTTTTGCTCGTCTGCCTGGCTCCAGCCGTATTACCCTGCAGTGTCTATGATCGGCAGGCAGGTCTATTACGCTTCAGTTATCCCTCTCAGTCCCGGAGGCTTGCATGCTGTCCAACCCTCAATGAGGCCCTGATCAAAAAAAATGCTTTGTTTTAATTCACTACTTTAGCTTTAGCTAAAGGGTCCCATGAACCCCAGTTTGAGATCCACTGCTGGTAATCTGTATCTGTCTTCAAGTTTAAAATTTGGTCACAGATCGCCTAGAACGACATACTGTAGGACGAGTCCTTAGTTTATAATGTTTAATAAGGATTTTACCGGCTCTTGGCGTCATCGTCATTGATTATTTTCCATCATGCAGTCCATGGCTAGCGGCGATCTAAAAAAATTGTATTGGAATTGAGCTCAGATTTAGGTGATCAAACAAAAACATCCATGTTTTTGGAGGTCAATAAAAAATCATCGCGACCTCGCGGGACCGTTTCAGCGCTTATGATGAAAACGAAAGTATCTGCCGTGTGCCCCGAAATGATTCTGTGTTAGCGGAAGTACGTCAATTCCGCTGCTGTCACTTCAAAATGGGGCCGTGCAGCTTGAAAAAACGTGGCGCTCTGAGCCAACAGCACCATCTAGTTGTGACATGGAAGGAGTTAACAAATACAGTATTTTTACTACAGCTAAAGTCTGGATAGAGAGGCCATGCCGTATTATACTTTACTACAGCTAAAGTCTGGATAGGGAGGCCATGCCGTATTATACTTTACTACAGCTAAAGTCTGGATAGAGAGGCCATGTCGTATTATACTTTACTACAGCTAAAGTCTGGATAGAGAGGCCATGCCGTATTATACTTTACTACAGCTAAAGTCTGGATAGGGAGGCCATGCCGTATTATACTTTTCCCTGGTTAGTTCATTCACTCTGGAAAGCTTTTTTTTGTAGTTTCACTCTGGACACTCATCACCTCTCACATCTCTCACAGTGTCAGTGAGAGGGTTAACACACTTTAAACCTATAGCATAACATATACTGTTCATGTAGAGAAGCATCGATACCTGAACAATACGTGCGTGCATGCGAGGGTGTGTGTGTGTGTGCGTGCACACGTGTTATTTGTTTGTGCTTTTGCACTCCAAATATTCACAAATAAGTCTACAACAAAGTTGTTTCAGATAAAACGTCCATGCATCTATATTTCACTGCAGGGTTTTTCTCTCCACCTCTGTTCTTAAACTCCACATCTTAAATGGTTCTGACGGTTATCCCCAGATGACTCCACAAAGAGAAAAGATGAAGCCTTTTTCTCTCCGTCTCTCACTCCTCTCCTCCTGCTTGTTCTCCTCTTTCCGCCCATGGCGCCTCTCTCTCTCTCTCTCTCTCTCTCTCTCTCTCTCCCCCCTCTCTCTCTCTCTCTCTCTCTCTCTCTCTCTCCCTCTCTCTCTCTCTCTCTCGTCTTGTTTTAAAAGCCGGATTTTCCTGCGTTTGATGCGCAGAGCTCCGTGTCGACTCGGCAGCAAACCTTGACAGACCGGAGGTTGTTTTCACTCCGTTTCAACAAGTTGCTTCCTCACTTTTCTACGATCTCTCGGCTTCTCTTTGACCGTGAGAGAGGGTGTGTGTGTGTGTGTGTGTGTGTGTGTGTGTGTGTGTGTGTGTGTGTGTGTGTGTGTGTGTGTGTGTGTGTGTGTGTGTGTGTGTGTGTGTGTGTGTGTGTGTGTGTGTGTGTGTGTGTGTGTGTGTGTGTGTGTGTGTGGAGGGGGGGGGGGGGGGGGGGCTTGGAACGAAAGGGAGAGAGTGAAGGAGAGAGAGGGGGAAGACGAGGGGGAAGAGAGATACTGATCGAGAGTTAAGAAGAGAGGATTGAAGCCCAAGAGGGAGGAGGAAGGGAGGTAGAAGTGAAGGAGAGGAGACTGACAAAGGAAGGAGAGGAGAAAGGGTAGTGAGAGGAAGGGATGAAAACAGAGGTTATTTAGACACATGCTACAGGTTCAGCGTTTACCTGATATTCTATAGTTTCACTGTACATATCATTATTGTCTCCACCAGGCCGAAGGCATGGGGAGAGAGTATGTTTTGCACTCCGTCCGTGTGTCCGTCCTTCCGTCCTTCCTTCCTTCCGTCCTTCCGTCCGTCTGTGAACAGCTAATCTCCGGCACCGTTAACCCGGTCGATGCCAAACTTTGCACACACACTCCCTGGATGCCAACGATGAACCTCTGCCCCACATTTTCCAGAACGGCCTGTTATAGCGCCACCATGAGGCAGCTTTTCACATTATTTTTACCTAAAACTGCACCGATCTGCGTGAAACGTTGCATGCACACTCCCTAGAGGCCAAGGACAAACCTTTTACCTGCATTTTCCGCATCTGCCTTTTATAGCGCCACCAGGAGGCCGACTTTTGTAAAACACATTTTTTGATATTACTCCAGATTCTGTCCAAAAATCTCACAAATAGTTACACAGTATCTCTATGGTCATGTGCTCAAGTCGGATCTGTCTGATATTTCATATTCCATCCTAATTGCCTATAATTGGCTTTCACAGTTTGCAAGATTGCCCCGTTTTGAACAATAGCCTCAAATCATGAACGCAGCATGCAATTTACGTGAAATCTTTCACACATTTTCTTACTAGGCTGAGGAATATATCGCACCCTTTTCACATTGGCCTGTTATAGCGCCACCAACAGGTTGATTTTTGTAAAACACATTTTTGGAACAAAATGCCTCAAATCGGTACACATGATCTCTGTAGTCATGTGATCAAGACGAGTCTGTTGGATTTCTCAGATTGTACACTGATTGGCTAAGATTGCCTTCCAAAGTTTTCAGGAGTGGCCCGTTTTGTACAAAATGCTGCACATGTCCTGCTCATCCAGAATTCTATCCTCAGAGATGCTATGAGTGATCTGGCTCTGCATTTCCTCAACAAAATGAAGGAAAAAAAATCCTCCTAAACATTTTGCCAAACATCACACACACTCCTATCCTCCTGGTGGAGACCTGTGCCCGGAAGGGCACTTTTTCTAGTTCTGATAGTTTTATTGTTCTTGGCATTTGATGTGTGTTGATGGTATACCTTGCTCATCTCTGGATAAGAGTAGCCTCGGAAACCCAGACGTTATTTTTTCCAGGGAGAAAAAAAAAAGTCTGGGTCCGAGTCCACTTCAATTCGGCATAGAGTAGTGCAAACATCTCTCACTCTCTGCTGATTTCTGATCATCTGCACCTTTGTTAAATTGACACACACGCACACATGTACACACACACACTCCTCTCTCTCTCTCTGTCGCTCTAAGTAATTAGTCTCATGTCGCGCAGCTGCGCATAGTTTCTCCCGGCGGATCCTGCCGGGAGCTGCCTATGCCATAAAAAGCATAGGTGAGTTCCAGGCTAGGATAAGAGTGTCTGTTAAATTCCTAAATTGTAAATTGTGCAAGAATATGGGGAGACTAGATGGTGAACCGGAGAGGGAGGGACGGAGGGAGAGGGAGGGAGGGAGAGAGGGGAGAGAGAGGAAAGAGTTAGCAAGAAGGCACCCTGGGCAAGACCTACGCTGAAAAGACTATCATCGGAAGTTGCGGGATTTTAGCGGAAGTATCGCCCAAGGAAATGACGTTGATGCTTTACAAATCAGTTTACATTCTCCGCGAATGAAGTGTTGTGATTGGTCGGGACAATATCGTATCCGGGGGAAATACATCTGACGGATGTTCCGGAGGATACATTCCTTCGATAGCTTCTCTGCCTTACGTTGCGACAAGGCTTTTCTTTTGGCAGATAAGTAAGCCTGGGACTGAGGCTAGCAAGAAGGGGGGAAGACAAGAGTAAGAGAGAGATGAAGAGGAGAGGCTGATTGGAGGAAAGTAAAGGGGAGAAGAGGATTAGGAGTGAAAGAGGAATAGGACATGAAGGTGGAAAGAGAGACAGAGAGACAGAGAGAGAGAGACTCATCTATCTGCCTCCATCTCTGTCCAGACATCTAATTTGAATATCGGGCGTGGTCATCCCTCCTCTTCCTCCAATGAGAGCGTAGAGTTTGGTCACCGATATATTTCCGATTGGCTGAGAGTTGAAGGACATGGCGACCGCAGGCACCGACCGCTGAATTATAACGACTCACATTAGTCAATCTATCATTTAATACACACGCACGTGTGTGCGCGCACACACACACACACACACACACACACACACACACACACACACACACACACACACACACACACACACAGTCACAGATATGAGCAGAAAGGAGACAGACAGAAGGAATGTTTTATCAGTGGAAGAACAAATTAATGTCTTCCTTCAACATTAAACGCTGCGATTCTATCAGCCTGTGTATTTATTTCTTACTGACAATTTAAATGGAGTCCTCGGCAAGGTAAGAAATCACACCCGTGTGAAGTGAGGGGCGCTAATATATTAAAGTCTAACTGATGTTGATTAGGTTATGTAATGGTGATGTAAAACAAACGGTGCCAACACAAACATTAAACACCATTAACAATAAAGAGACAATAATACGTAATGAGGAACATTATGACGTACATTTTCCATTCTAGCCTAGTAGCCAAAAAGTGAACCCGGACATGTTGAGTACACCAACATTTTATTTTTAGTATGGGTCCCCAGCATGTAGAAACTGCCGGATGCTAACTTGCACATGTTGAGCAATTTTCATAATTGGCATAATATGTGACCATACCATTAACAACCTATAGAAGGCAAAATATTCAAAATTTCATCATGCTTTATGTAGCATGTGATGTCAAACTAGGGGGTTTTCATGATGCTGAATCCATTCCAAGCATTAGTTTAGCAAAAAAACACTCATTGGGCTTAAAACGGCTCACAATGGGGCTCTATGGGCTGGCTACTAGACTATTCATTGTCAATGTTGTTTACAAAACAAACATTAAACATTAAACCTGTATATAGGAGGGGCTAGGGCCCTAAAAAAAAAACAAAAAAAACACACTACTGTCCCTAACCTGAAACTATACTGCTGGTTCTCTATTGTACCAGCTAGTTACAGGAACTGAACGAGTCCACAATGAAACAGCCAGAAAGACAGAGAGAGAGAGGGACATTTTTCGGTCAGTCACATTTAAAAAAGACAAATATATAGCCTATATAATGCAGGGTTGTTTAACCACTTAAACATAAAAAATCGCCCCCGTGCGAACTGAGCGGTGCTGTGTGTGTGTGTGTGTGTGTGTGTGTGTGTGTGTGTGGTGTGTGGTGTGTGGTGTGTGTGTGTGTGTGTGCATATCGTCCCACCCCTATTTGTAACAGCAATGTGGTTCACCAGGACTAGTTCCCCACCTAGAGGACAGTAGAAACAGGACTAGTTCCCCACCTAGAGGACAGTAGAAAACAGGACTAGTTCCCCACCTAGAGGACAGTAGAAAACAGGACTATTTCACCACCTAGAGGACAGTAGAAAACAGGACTAGTTCCCCACCTAGAGGACAGTAGAAAACAGGACTAGTTCACCACCTAGAGGACAGTAGAAAACAGGACTAGTTCCCCACCTAGAGGACAGTAGAAACAGGACTAGTTCCCCACCTAGAGGACAGTAGAAAACAGGACTAGTTCACCACCTAGAGGACAGTAGAAAACAGGACTAGTTCACCACCTAGAGGACAGTAGAAACAGGACTAGTTCCCCACCTAGAGGACAGTAGAAACAGGACTAGTTCCCCACCTAGAGGACAGTAGAAACAGGACTAGTTCCAGACCTAGAGGACAGTAGAAACAGGACTAGTTCCCCACCTAGAGGACAGTAGAAACAGGACTAGTTCCAGACCTAGAGGACAGTAGAAACAGGACTAGTTCACCACCTAGAGGACAGTAGAAAACAGGACTAGTTCCCCACCTAGAGGACAGTAGAAACAGGACTAGTTCTCCACCTAGAGGACAGTAGAAACAGGACTAGTTCCAGACCTAGAGGACAGTAGAAACAGGACTAGTTCTCCACCTAGAGGACAGTAGAAACAGGACTAGTTCCCCACCTAGAGGACAGTAGAAACAGAACTAGTTCCCCACCTAGAGGACAGTAGAAATAGGACTAGTTCTCCACCTAGAGGACAGTAGAAACAGGACTAGTTCCTCACCTAGAGGACAGTAGAAACAGGACTAGTTCTCCACCTAGAGGACAGTAGAAACAGGACTAGTTCCCCACCTAGAGGACAGTAGAAACAGGACTAGTTCTCCACCTAGAGGACAGTAGAAACAGGACTAGTTCACCACCTAGAGGACAGTAGAAACAGGACTAGTTCTCCACCTAGAGGACAGTAGAAACAGGACTAGTTCCTCACCTAGAGGACAGTAGAAACAGGACTAGTTCTCCACCTAGATGACAGTAGAAACAGGACTAGTTCCCCACCTAGAGGACAGTAGAAACATGACTAGTTCTCCACCTAGAGGACAGTAGAAACAGGACTAGTTCCTCACCTAGAGGACAGTAGAAACAGGACTAGTTCTCCACCTAGAGGACAGTAGAAACAGGACTAGTTCCCCACCTAGAGGACAGTAGAAACAGGACTAGTTCCTCACCTAGAGGACAGTAGAAACAGGACTAGTTCCCCACCTAGAGGACAGTAGAAACAGGACTAGTTCCCCACCTAGAGGACAGTAGAAACAGGACTAGTTCCTCACCTAGAGGACAGTAGAAACAGGACTAGTTTCCCACCGTCCTAGAGGACAGTAGAAACAGGACTAGTTCCCCACCGTCCTAGAGGACAGTAGAAAGTTAGAAACAGGACTAGTTCCAGACCTAGAGGACAGTAGAAACAGGGAGATGGAAAACAAAACGGGGTGGAACTGGAAACCTCATGTTTCCCATTACTTTTCAGGATTCACATTCAAAAATGGCAAAAGTATCAATAATTCCCGAGCACGGCACGGCTGCAGCTCACCGCTCCTTGGCTGCGGCTCACCGCTCCAAGAGATGGGTCAAATCCATCCATCCATCCATCTTCAACCGCTTATCCGTAGTCGGGTCGCGGGGGCAACAGCTTCACCAGAGTGCTCCAGACTTCCCTCTCCAGAGCAACATTAGTGACTTTCTCCTGGGGGATTCTGAGACGTTCCAAGGCCAGTGAGTCGATGTGTTTCCTCCAACTGCGCCTTGGTCTGCCCCGGGGTCTCCTCCCAGTGGGACGTGCGTCGAGGACCTCCCTAGGGAGGCGCCCGAGAGGCATCCTAACCAGATGCCCGAACCACCTAAGCTGGCTCCTTGGGTCAAATGTGGAGAGAACATTTCACTGCGGCAACGTGTGTGACAAATCCTATGACTTTGAGGATTCAAATTAAAAAATGGCAAAAGTATAGGACTTATGAACAAGCAGGTCCCATCTCAGTTCTGTGTATAAAATGTTACGCAATGTAATGCCCCTTGAAACTTTGACTGGTTGCATTTTGTTTCTTTTTCCATCTCTGAGAGGTATTGTCAATGTATTGTGATCTGTTTGTATTGTGCTGTTTTTGAGAGGCGCTAGCCCCTCCTATACACAGGTTTAATTTACGTCATATTGTCTCTTTATTGTTAATGGCGTTTCATGTTTGTGTTGGCCCCGTTTGTTTTACATCACCATTACATCACCTAATCAACATGAGTTAGACTTTAATATATTAACGCCCCTCACTAGACACGGGTGTGATTTTTTGGTTCCTGATGACTGCTTGGCACAAAACAAATTTCCACAAGGACAAATAAAGTATCTATCTAACATTAGTTCACTGTTGGATATGGCTGTCATTAGGAATATTGCTGACACACACACCTACATTATAAACGCTGCAAGCGACCGTTCCGCCTCACAATACTTGGGAATGTCAATGCTTGATGGGATATTTTTTGTTAAGCACCTGCATTTAGGCCAATTCAGGCAAAAACACTGCAGTGGATTGCACTCCAATTTACTCTGCTCAAACGAGAGAGAGAGAGAGAGAGAGAGAGAGAGAGAGAGAGAGAGAGAGAGAGAGAGAGAGAGAGAGAGCGCCACGGCATGAAAAAACAGTGATGCAGAGAAATCAGTACATGTGCAAGAGTGTGCAGTGCATGCGTGCGTGCGTTCGTGCTGTTAAGTCCCTGTTCTTCATTCCGAGAGTTAACCACTTGAGCTCATAGCTGCCACACACTGCCACTCGTGTGCGTGTGCGTGTGCGTGTGCGCGTGCGTGCGTGCGTGCGTGCGTGCGCGTGCTGCCTTGAGGACCACAGAGGTAGTATAGCTTTGTGATTTATCATGTCTCTTACCCATTTTCACCTTGAGCTAAACGCCTTCGGTGTTCAAAGACACAAACTCGACTTGGGCTACAACAGCAACAGCCAAGCTCACGATTCCGATGCTCGCATTGCATCGCATCGCACTTGACCTCTATTTTTATACTTTGTTGTAACGGGTATTGCCCGGGCGAGATCTATAGGGCAAAAGGTTTTTGAAAATATTTGAAAAGTTTTGAAATGTTTTGCGAACCTCCTTGAACATTTCCGGCCTATCGGGGCATGCCTGAAACGGGGACAGCGGGTTGAAAGTGAGGCTTCGACTTTGAGTGAAGTGGTGAGCTAGTAGGTGACAGCACACATCACCACTGATCTCCACATCACATCTCACCTCTCTCTGAGGTGTCAAACCATCTCTCTCTCGTCTCGTCTCGTTTCCACCCCGCTGTCTGATATGCAATATTCCCCCTGCTTTGTACGGAAGGAACATTCATTAATTTAAGGATGAACCGAAATAAAAATGTTTTTAACCCATATATGGTTGACCGGAGTCCCTCAGGGCTCTCTGCTAGTGTATTGTCAATTTTCTGTTATCGTGGGGAAAGCCTTCATTGAAAATAGCCGATCAGCAAGCTCACAACATGTGATGCGTTATGAGCTTGTCAACCGGCTATTCTGCTCAAAAGCTTTCTCCACGATAGAAGAAATGGTATTAACACAGTCAAGTCACTGAATTGAAGCTCTATAGAGCGCCGAAGTCCTGACATCACAACCCGCTCATCCCCTGGTTTCTCTATGGAGAATAATATGGGGTCATCTTAAAATCGTCTCATATAAGAATTGTGGTCCAAAAGTAAACAGACTCTGCGATATTGTCGGGGAGGTGTAGCATTTTCTCTCAGTTAGTTGATTCTTCATATCCATATGAGTGAAACGGCCTGGATGATTTGTTTATTTTTCAAACACAGTTCTTATATGAGGCGATTTATACCTCATACTTGAAATGCTTAATATGAGGTATAAAGTACAGCAGCCTTGTGTTCATACAACAGAAAGATTGGGTATTGGTTAAGACTGACGTTATGTATCTTTCAGGACCTTTCACTGCTTCGTCTCAACCATTACTCTATGGCTCTGGTCTCAGCCACCGCAATGTATTTTTTGACATTCCGATTTCCTCCAAAGTTGAATGTTGCCACTACTCGCAGCCATAAACTAAACAGGTTCATCCTGATGTTCTTGCCATCTTTGTAAAGTTAGTGTTAGTAAAAAACAGGTAAAAAAGTAACATCAGTCACTCTACCATTCACTGTAGTAGAAGAGGTGCAGGTTTAAACCGCAGCTATGTCGGCTCCGCCTACAGGAAATACGTAAGCTGCGACCATGAGACCCGTTTCTGAATTTGTCTATTGGCGACCGTAAAGACGACCGTAGTGGACACGTTTTCATGATTGACTGCCTCTAGGCTGCCCCTAAGCCAATGGGAGACTCACCCATAAAACCGATAGTCTGAACGGCATAAAAACCCATACTCTGAACGCCGCAACGCGGAGCAGTGGCAGCAGAAGCTAATGCTATGCGCTAACTGAAGCTAGAAGAAAGCCATTACAAAACACAGTGAGTGAACAAACAAAATAATGTCGTAAACGAACGAAAACGGGCGCTACAATCTTGTTGAGCTTGTTGCACCTGGCAGTTATGACTGAGTCATTCTTGTTTTTATGTACTTGAAGTCAAATTCCATATGGGGAAAGGAGAAGTTTGGCACACATGGCAGTTCACTGAGGTTCCATTAGAACTAGAACTGAATCTCACTCTCTCTCTCTTTCTCTCTCTCTCTCCCTTTATATTCAGTGTGCTTCGGCCTCTTAGCTTTAAATCAATCCTTCCTCTATCCCTCTTTTCTCTGAATCCATATCTCTCTCCATCACTCAGTCCATCTCTCTCTCTCTATCTGTATCCCTCTCTCTATCCCTTCTCTCTGTCACACATCACTGTTCACAGAGATCCACCACCAGCTCACATGCACTGCACGCGCACGTACACACGCACACACAAACTGTAGCATTGAGTGGCAGGCCTTTGACTTAGACTTGGATTTGGGTTGTCAGTCTCGAGTCTCGAGCGTGTATGCGTGTGTGGCTGCGCGCGTGCGCAGTTCTGCGCACGTAGAGGACTATAGCAGTGTTTTAGCTAAAACCCACTGTAATCACTCCTCCATCTTAACAGGAAAACTAACAGGTTGTTGCTGACTGTGCGTGCGTTCGTGCATGGGCACGCACACTTGTGCGTGCGTGAGTGTGTGACTGGCGCCCAGCAGGGGGTCAGGAGTGTGCAGACTGTGTGTGCGTCGATGACAGCATGACTCTGCCTCAGTTCATCTATCTCTACCACCTGTTCTCTCTCTCATCTCTGTCGCTTTATTCTATTCCCCCTTCTCTCCCTCCATTCGCCCTCCTTTCCTATCTCTATGTTCCTCTGTCACGCTCTCCCCGACGCACGCACGCACGCACGCACGCATGCACGCACGCACGCACGCACGCCCGCACGCCCTCACGCAGGTTTGTAGTACTACACTTGTGAGGACATTAAAACCTTATGGCAGCATTGAAACTGGCAGAGGCGTGAGCTTGTAGGTCAGCCATTTTCCGGTGCGTGAGATCGGTACATGGTTAGCTATAAATCAGGCATAACTCCAACACCCAAATCCAGTAGAAAAAGTACTCAAAGTCTTTACTTAAGTAAAAGTAAGTATCAATACTGCAATGTAGAAATACTCTGCTTCAAGTAAAAGTCCTGAATTAAACATTTGCTTGAGTAAAAGTACAAAAGTATTGGTTTCAAAATATACCAATACCAATAAGTACCAACAGTAAAAGTACTGTCCCGTTTCACAAGTTCAAAATGTATTAAAAAAATCTTTTTAAAATAGCCGATCTATCGCAACGCATTGTGAGCTTGTAAAATGTAGATCGTCTATTTTCAAATGGGCGAAATAGGACTTCAACAATAGTGGTTAATGTCTGTTTTGTAATAATAATCTAAATGTAAAAGTGGAGTAAAAGTACAATATTTTCCTCTGAGATGTAGTGGAGTAGCAGTAAAAGTACCTGAACTCCTAACCCGCCACTATTGACTCTGGCGCTGTGGCTCCCTGCCAACAGGATGCACGCACGGGGTTATTTTATTCTGAAAACCCTGAAATTCACCGTAAATAACTATAACTAATCTGTCTAGTGAAACTTTAAAAGTCTTCAGAAGCGTTAATATTGTAACCTCGAGGTATCGCCCATTTAGTATTGAGCCCCTAACATCTGTGTTCTGTTCAATCACCTCAAAGCTCACATGCTGTGGTGAATCAATGTGTGTACAGTATAATAACAGGATACCAAATGCACTCTTTACAGGTGGTACTGAATTTGCAGCTCAACAAAAGCTAATTCATCC
>NC_136799.1:14386110-14395662 GCF_951216825.1 Electrona antarctica | reverse complement strand
AGTTTTCTAACCTTTATAAAACTGCATCATGGTGTGTGCTTAGAGTATATATGAACAGAGACGGCACCCAAGTTCTCCTCCCATCCACTAAGTTGCTCTAAAGCGCATGAGGCGATTTCACTCCTCCTTCCGGGTAGGAACAGAGTGCATTCTGGGATGGATTTGCCCCAAACACATGAACGCGCTGCCGTTGACTATCATTGCTTGCGTTCACGTGCGTTCACGTATGAAACAGCGTTCACGTGTAATGTTGTGTTCACACTGAGAACAACCAGGATTAGTTCTGATGTAATGTTGTGTTCACACTGAGAACAACCAGGATTAGTTCTGATGTAATGTTGTGTTCACACTGAGAACAACCAGGATTAGTTCTGATGTAATGTTGTGTTCACACTGAGAACAACCAGGATTAGTTCTGATGTAATGTTGTGTTCACACTGAGAACAACCAGGATTAGTTCTGATGTAATGTTGTGTTCACACTGAGAACAACCAGGATTAGTTCTGATGTAATGTTGTGTTCATACTGAGAACAACCAGGATTAGTTCTGATGTAATGTTCTGTTCACACTGAGAACAACCAGGATTAGTTCTGATGTAATGTTGTGTTCACACTGAGAACAACCAGGATTAGTTCTGATGAAATTAACCATTTTGTACTCTTTGTATTGTTGCTTTTTTTGGGTCTGTGAGCTCAGTTAAAGCTGCAATCCACACTTTTTATGTCCAACTCAGGATTTAAACACAGATATGGACTTTAATGTAGTATTATTGTACATGTATATTAATACATTAAACTGTGTGTTGACGTGTACTATGTAGTGTACATCATACAGTAGCATACACATGGTTAAAATAAAACTTGAATTGAAACTTGAGTTGTGATTACAGCTTCAAGAAGCAGTTTGTATGTGATATATTTTCTTATCTATGATGTTACTTGTGTAATTAAACATCATGTTTTAGATGATTACAGCTTCAAGAAGCAGTTTGTATGTGATATATTTTCTTATCTCTATGATGTTACTTGTGTAATTAAATACAAGTAAGACGCGCGAACGCGGGAAGCGAACGCAGCTCGTAAATTGCAAAAACAACAATTAGAATAAATTACGTAATTTTGTAAGGTTTTTTTTAAGTTCTCTTTTTGTGTTTAAGTTTTTTTTAAGTTTTTCTTTCCTTTTAAAGTTTTTCCTTTTTAAGTATTTTTTTTAAGTTAAGTTTTTTTCTTAAGTTAAGTTTTTTTTAAGTTTTTCTTTCCTTTTAAAGTTTTTCCTTTAAGTTTTTTTTTTAAGTTAAGTTTTTTTTTAAGTTCTTTCCTTTTAAAGTTTTTCCTTTTTTAAGTTTTTTTTAAGTTAAGTTTTTTTTAAGTTAAGTTTTTTTTAAGTTTCTTTCCTTTTAAAGCTTTTTTTTTTAAGTTAAGTTTTTTTTTAAGTTAAGTTTTTTGTGTGTGTGCGTTTTTCCTTTTTAAGTTTTTTTTTTAAGTTAAGTTTTTTTTAAGTTAAGTTTTTTTTTAAGTTAAGTTTTGTGTGTGTGTGCGTTTTTCCTTTTAAGTTGTTTTTTTAAGTTAAGTTTTTTTTTAAGTTAAAGGACCACTTCGCCACTATTCAACCTAGTCTGTGTGTTTTTAATCATTAGCATATATGCTAAAATGCGCCCGTTTATTATCATTGGTGTTCTGTAGCTCCGTGGGCGCACTTCCAAAGCTGTCCACCATGTACGTATTTGTCCAAAAATGACGTAGGTGGTGGACACTCGGTAGGCTTTCAGAAACTACAGGGACAATGGACAGGTAGGCTTGCCGTAGCTAGCCTAGCCGCGAAGGACACCCCTGTCTACACAACAACAAACGAAAACAACGAGTCAGTATGGCTGCTCCAGGGGATTTTTCCCTTACACATATTGGCAGAATCTGCGTTAGGGTCGTTATATGAACCAGAAATATACGGAGGAAGAAATGCAGTGACGGGGACAAGAGCAGCTGCTAGTTGCTGCATCTGGATGTGTGGACTGTTGCCTGCTGGAGCGACCTAGCTAGTAGCTTTCCCTGGTCCAGTGCGTCGCACATGCAAACCTTTCTGCCCAGGAAAAGTTTTTTTCTGCCCAGATAGTGTTTGTTGACTGTGTTACTGGGAACCTGCGTTCAGGATGCCTAAATAAACTGGAAGTTGCAACCGAAGCCCGATGGACGAAGAGGGACATTCAGATTGAAGTAAGTGTTCAATGTATTTACAGCTTATTTGTGTACGTGTGTGTCGCCACACCGTATTGTTTACATAAAGTGTCAGAGGCTAGGCACGGCTTCAGCCTACAACTTTTCGGTCCAAACATCTTCTATTCGTTCAACTATTCATTAATTCAATTCAAAACTGTATGGCATGCCATCTGAAGCAATGTTAGCCATGGGCTCGTATGTTTCAGGGCTAGCAATGTAAACATTCAAGTGTTATACCTGTGTCCATTAGGTCAGCCCAGATGGGTACAGAAGGCTGATGAAGCTGAAGATGTCTTTGATGGACTGATGGTGAGCCATACATACTCAACTCAAACTTTATACATAAAGCACATTACTGTATTTGCTGTATTTTGTTTGACCCCCTAGAAAACGAGATGACACGTCTCAAGGGCATATCATTTTCAATAAAGGTTCATATATTTATATATGCTTTTACAAAGACCAGTCAGTGGTCAACCAAAGTCCTGTAAAATGTAGTAAATATACTGTCATTTATACTATAGGCCTACTGTGTCTCACACAGACGGTTTCACACTGTAGTATTGAATTGTATCTGTAAATCACACTAGATGACAGTGAATTGACTTTTAACCTTTTGTAATATCTCAAAAGAAAAAAGATCATTACTGCATCAAAAGTAATCAACAAACTATAAAACGGATGACAACATTGTACAAATTACACAAGCAAAGTGCCTTGCACTGAATAATAATAAAACTATTTGTATCGCACCTTTCATGACATGCAATGCAGCTCAAAGTGCTTTACAGAGCAATGGTGAAAAAAAAGAAACGCAAGGCATAAAACATTGAAATGGCAGTAATGCAATAGTGAGGACATGAATAAATCTAAAAGCAAGAGTGTATAAGGTGGTCTTGAGCTGTGCTTTAAAATGTCTAGAGACTGCTGTCAAAGGTACAGTGGTAGTTTGTTCCACGCCGTCGGCCCGTAGAAGCTGAAAACTGCTTCACTGTGTTTTTTTGTTGCCATTTGTTAGGCACATCGAGCAAGCCAGCTGTGAGGACCTGAGGGGGTGGTTTGGGACATATCTAGGCAGGCAGTCATGTAGGTCGGAAGGTCACAGATGCAGACCAATAATTGTAAAATCAATCCTAAAAACAACCGGAAGCCAATGCCGTGACACTCTTAGTTTTAGTTAAAACTCTGGCTGCCGCAAGTTGTAATCGGTCAGTTGTTTTCTTTGGCAGTCCAGAATAAAGTGCATTGCAGTAATCAAGCCCAGAAAAAACAACTGCGTGGATCAGTGTTTTTGCATCATCTAATGACTGACAGGCTCCGATTCATACAATATTTCTAAAGGTGAAAAAGGCAATCTTGGTAACATGATTGTGTGAATAAAAATTCAATTCAGAATAATGACCCCCAAGTTCTTTACTGTACTGTTACTTTCTAGTCAGGTTGCCAAGTCTGCTTATTATTATGATTGATATGTAATACTCAGTTGTAGCCTACCTACTAATTTGATCAGTAAAGAAACATACTGTACATAGCCTACACACTCAATCGTCCATTCCAGTAATCCTTGAGTGCTTTCACCATTACTGACTACGTCTTCTCTCACCACAGCATGTGCGTCTGCTCCTGTCCTGTCTCGGCCAGAAGCAGCTCCAGTGACGTGTCATCATGCAGAAAGCCTGAAAAACCACCTGCCTCAGTGACCTCTGACTATAGAACATCTAGTTTGTTAGTTTCCAGTTCAACCATAGACCCCTGTTTTTATATATATATCTGTAGATTTATGTAAATCAGTACTATTAAAAGATAGTTGATTTGATGACAAGTTTGTTTTATTTTATCTCATGTAGGCGTATGGTATTTATACATTTTGACCAATTCCTAATACTCATTCACATCTGAATGCAAACAAGACCACAATGGAAATAAGTGAATGTGTTTTATTGTACTGTAACATAAGGTTTAAAAAATAAGGCCACACAGGCAAAGTTTGTAAAGTATCAATATTGCTATATAGAAATACTCTGTTACAAGTAAAAGTCCAGAATTTAAAATGTACTTCAGTAAAAGCACGACAATATTGGTAAAGGCTTAGGAGTAGTACATTGATTTATCAATCCAGATTGTGTACAACAGCAACATACAAAGTAAATTGTATCTATATAATATACTGTATACTTCATGGGAGTTCCTTGAAAGCCACTTCTTCATCTCTTGAGTCGAAGACAGCCACCGAGACCTCAGCTCCTGCATCAAATAAAGTATTATGCAATTATGGGCCTATCTGACCAATCATGAGACAATATGGTAAACAATAAGGTTTTTCATTTTTGCAAAAATGTTGAAAAATAGCAAATGTATACAAGCTCGCAGCACGGAACCAAGTGACGCACTGAGCTTGTATATCTGCTATTTTTGAATAGCCAATGCTAATACAGATGCTTTCCCGGTTTTAAATGCTTTTATGTTTGGTTTGAAGCTTGATATGGAAAAATGTAGCTCTGGTCCATAGCCTTCTGCAGGGCTATGGACCAGAGCTAGGAAAAATGGTGGTGTTTATGTGGAGGGTGTTCCAGTTACAAACAGCAAAAAAGGTCTTTAGCTGTAAGCATCAGAGACACTCGGCATGTCAAATTAATTTATAGACATCACAACAACAACCACGTGTAACAACCACCATGTATTTTGAAAGGAAATGCATGTGGTCGTAGTTTTAGTTTATTACGACATACCTTTGTTCTGCTTCGATGATGATGATCCGCGTCAATTCTTCCATTAGATTGCGGTCGAACTGGAAGATATCTGCGGTGGTGAAATGTTCACTGCACACCCAAAGTGGTCCGAGTACAGTACAGAGTAAAGCTGGATGATTGCATTTGTATTTTCGTCATAACTAGTTCTAAAAACAAAGCCAGCCAGTGGCATCTCGAGTCCGACGCACGTTCGAACTGACTACTATTACCGCTACTTACTTACT
Organism: Electrona antarctica; assembly: GCF_951216825.1. NCBI lineage: Eukaryota > Metazoa > Chordata > Actinopteri > Myctophiformes > Myctophidae > Electrona > Electrona antarctica. Next base: position 14,390,474 of record NC_136799.1, on the reverse strand, counting down.
ACCAGAGACTATGCTACTAACTACTATACCACCACTACTGCTGTTACTATTACTACCGCTAAATATTAGCTATTATTACTTCTATCGCTTGCAACTCCAAACAACAACAACACGAGAAACTTTCAGCTTCCTGGGTGCCTGGGGCTGCCTGTCTGTCTGTCGCGCAATGCACTGTGGGTAATGTAGGAAATGAGCGCACCGTTCCTCGGCTCGTTACATGAGCCGTTGTCAGCCACTATATCGCCAAATGAAAATATTTATATTTTTTTCATGAACGGATATCATACTAAAGCATGACAAATGCCATGTTATAGTGGCGAACTGATCCTTTAAGCACCTGCATTTAGGCCAATTCAGGCAAAAACACTGCAGTGGATTGCACTCCAATTTACTCTGCTCAAACGAGAGAGAAAGAGAGAGAGAGAGAGAGAGAGAGAGAGAGAAAGAGAGCGCCACGGCATGAAAAAACAGTGATGCAGAGAAATCAGTACATGTGCAAGAGTGTGCAGTGCATGCGTGCGTTCGTGCTGTTAAGTCCCTGTTCTTCATTCCGAGAGTTAACCACTTGAGCTCATAGCTGCCACACACTGCCACTCGTGTGTGTGTGTGTGTGTGTGTGTGTGTGTGTGTGTGTGTGTGTGTGTGTGTGTGTGTGTGTGTGTGTGTGTGTGTGTGTGTGTGTGCGTGTGCGTGTGCGTGTGCGTGCGCGTGCTGCCTTGAGGACCACAGAGGTAGTATAGCTTTGTGATTTATCATGTCTCTTTATACCCATTTTCACCTTGAGCTAAACGCCTTCGGTGTTCAAAGACACAAACTCGACTTGGGCTACAACAGCAACAGCCGAGCTCACGATTCCGATGCTCGCATTGCATCGCATCGCACTTGACCTCTATTTTTATACTTTGTTGTAACGGGTATTGCCCGTGCGAGATCTATAGGGCAAAAGGTTTTTGGAAATATTTGAAAAGTTTTGAAATGTTTTGCGAACCTCCTTGAACATTTCCGGCCTATCGGGGCATGCCTGAAACGGGGACAGCGGGTTGAAAGTGAGGCTTCGACTTTGAGTGATGTGGTGAGCTAGTAGGTGACAGCACGCATCACCACTGATCTCCACATCACATCTCACCTCTCTCTGAGGTGTCAAACCATCTCTCTCTCGTCTCGTCTCGTTTCCACCCGGCTGTCTGATATGCAATATTCCCCCTGCTTTGTACGGAAGGAACATTCATTAATTTAAGGATGAAAACCGAAATAAAAATGTTTTTAACCCATATATGGTTGACCGGAGTCCCTCAGGGCTCTCTGCTAGTGTATTGTCAATTTTCTGTTATCGTGGGGAAAGCCTTCATTGAAAATAGCCGATCAGCAAGCTCACAACACGTGATGCGTTATGAGCTTGTCAACCGGCTTTTCTGCTCAAAAGCTTTCTCCACGATAGAAGAAATGGTATTAACACAGTCAAGTCACTGAATTGAAGCTCTATAGAGCGCCGAAGTCCTGACATCACAACCCGCTCATCCCCTGGTTTCTCTATGGAGAATAATATGGGGTCATCTTAAAATACCTCATACTTTAAATGCTTAATATGAGGTATAAAGTACAGCAGCCTTGTGTTCATACAACAGAAAGATTGGGTATTGGTTAAGACTGACGTTATGTATCTTTCAGGATCACTGCTTCGTCTCAACCATTACTCTATGGCTCTGGTCTCAGCCACCGCATGTATTTTTTGACATTCCGATTTTCTCCAAAGTTGAATGTTGCCACTACTCGCAGCCATAAACTAAACAGGTTCATCCCGATGTTCTTGGCATCTTTTTAAAGGTAGTGTTGGTAAAAAACAGGTAAACTCTACCATTCACTGTAGTAGAAGAGGTGCAGGTTTAAACCGCAGCTATGTCGGCTCCGCCTACAGGAAATACGTAAGCTGCGACCATGAGACCCGTTTCCTAATTTGTCTATTGGCGACCGTAAAGACGACCGTAGTGGACACGTTTTCATGATTGACTGCCTCTAGGCTGCCCCTAAGCCAATGGGAGACTTACCCATAAAACCGATAGTCTGAACGGCATAAAAACCCATACTATGAACGCCGCAACACGGAGCAGTGGCAGCAGAAGCGAATGAATGCTATGCGCTAACTGAAGCTAGAGGAAAGCCATTACAAAACACAGTGAGTGAACAAACAAAATAACGCCGCAAACGAACGAAAACGGGCGCTACAATCTTGTTGAGCTTGTTGCACCTGTCAGTTATGACTGAGTCATTCTTGTTTTCATGTACTTGAAGTCAAATTCCATATGGGGAAAGGAGAAGTTTGGCACACATGGCAGTTCACTGAGGTTCCATTAGAACTAGAACTGAATCTCACTCTCTCTCTCTTTCTCTCTCTCTCTCCCTTTATATTCAGTGTGCTTCGGCCTCTTAGCTTTAAATCAATCCTTCCTCTATCCCTCTTTTCTCTGAATCCATATCTCTCTCCATCACTCAGTCCATCTCTCTCTCTCTATCTGTATCCCTCTCTCTATCCCTTCTCTCTGTCACACATCACTGTTCACAGAGATCCACCACCAGCTCACATGCACTGCACGCGCACGTACACACGCACACACACACTGTAGCATTGAGTGGCAGGCCTTTGACTTAGACTTGGATTTGGGTTGTCAGTCTCGAGTCTCGAGCGTGTATGCGTGTGTGGCTGCGCGCGTGCGCAGTTCTGCGCACGTGCGCAGTTCTGCGCACGTAGAGGACTATAGCAGTGTTTTAGCTAAAACCCACTGTAATCACTCCTCCATCTTAACAGGAAAACTAACAGGTTGTTGCTGACTGTGCGTGCGTTCGTGCATGGGCACGCACACTTGTGCGTGCGTGAGTGTGTGACTGGCGCCCAGCAGGGGGTCAGGAGTGTGTAGACTGTGTGTGCGTCGATGACAGCATGACTCTGCCTCAGTTCATCTATCTCTACCACCTGTTCTCTCTCTCATCTCTGTCGCTTTATTCTATTCCCCCTTCTCTCCCTCCATTCGCCCTCCTTTCCTATCTCTATGTTCCTCTGTCACGCTCTCCCCGACACACGCACGCACGCACGCACGCACGCACGCACGCACGCACGCACGCACGCACGCCCGCACGCAGGTTTGTAGTACTACACTTGTGAGGACATTAAAACCTTATGGCAGCATTGAAACTGGCAGAGGCGTGAGCTTGTAGGTCAGCCATTTTCCGGTGCGTGAGATCGGTACATGGTTAGCTATAAATCAGGCATAACTCCAACACCCAAATCCAGTAGAAAAAGTACTCAAAGTCTTTACCTAAGTAAAAGTAAGTATCAATACTGCAATGTAGAAATACTCTGCTTCAAGTAAAAGTCCTGAATTAAACATTTGCTTGAGTAAAAGTACAAAAGTCTTGGTTTCAAAATATACCAATACCAATAAGTACCAACAGTAAAAGTACTGTCCCGTTTCACAAGTTCAAAATGTATTAAAAAAATATTTTTAAAATAGCCGATCTATCGCAACGCATTGTGAGCTTGTAAAATGTAGATCGTCTATTTTCAAATGGGCGAAATAGGACTTCAACAATAGTGGTTAATGTCTGTTTTGTAATAATAATCTAAATGTAAAAGTGGAGTAAAAGTACAATATTTTCCTCTGAGATGTAGTGGAGTAGCAGTAAAAGTACCTGAACTCCTAACCCGCCACTATTGACTCTGGCGCTGTGGCTCCCTGCCAACAGGATGCACGCACAGGGTTAATTTATTCTGAAAACCCTGAAATTCACTGTAAATAACTATAACTAATCTGTCTAGTGAAACTTTAAAAGTCTTCAGAAGCGTTAATATTGTAACCTCGAGGTATCGCCCATTTAGTATTGAGCCCCTAACATCTGTGTTCTGTTCAATCACCTCAAAGCTCACATGCTGTGGTGAATCAATGTGTGTACAGTATAATAACAGGATACCAAATGCACTCTTTACAGGTGGTACTGAATTTGCAGCTCAACAAAAGCTAATTCATCCAAGTGTGCTCGACAGAGGACAACTTCACAATGAATTTAAATCTATATGATTGTTGTGACCATTTTGTCATCACGATGAACGATAATAACGATCATGGTCCCATCCCTATCTGCGCCTATAGGCGCCTTATATATACACACAAACACACATCTTATTATTAGTTTTGCCTAAAACAACGATTTGTCTGGTGTTGACCAGGCAGGTAACTTTTCCTCACACTGTGTACTGTATGTCTCTAATTCTATTGTCTTGTTCCTCACAAGTATACTAGGTCTAATGCAATACTCACACGCACACGCTCCATCTGTCTCTCCTCTCCTCGTGCACGTGCGTGCCTTCCCCC
>NC_136799.1:14366110-14378610 GCF_951216825.1 Electrona antarctica | reverse complement strand
AATAGACATGGAACAGTTTGAGAATCACTGGTCTAATGGGACCTTCAAATAGACATGGAACAGTTTGAGAATCACTGGTCTAATGGGACCTTCAAATAGACATGGAACAGTTTGAGAATCACTGGTCTAATGGGACCTTCAAATAGACATGGAACAGTTTGAGAATCACTGGTCTAATGGGACCTTCAAATAGACATGGAACAGTTTGAGAATCACTGGTCTAATGGGACCTTCAAATAGACATGGAACAGTCTGAGAATCACTGGTCTAATGGGACCTTCAAATAGACATGGAACAGTTTGAGAATCACTGGTCTAATGGGACCTTCAAATAGACATGGAACAGTTTGAGAATCACTGGTCTAATGGGACCTTCAAATAGACATGGAACAGTTTGAGAATCACTGGTCTAATGGGACCTTCAAATAGACACATGGATGGAACATTTGAGATGAGCCGATATTTCTCTTGCCCACGTGAAGTACAAATGCCCAACTGCTGCTGCGTCCTTTCATACCTTTGTCCAATGACTGTCCAGTCATCTGACTGGACCATGTTTTATATTGTGTCGGTCCTTCACTGGGGACACATAATAAGGAGAGATGATGGTCACTGGCTTTCTTTTTCTTCTCGTTCTCCTGACTTATTTTACTTTGTCATTATTTTTTCCTTCATTCTCCCTCTATTTATTATTATTATTATTATTATTATTATTATTATTATTATTATTATTATTATTATTATTATTCTGTCTTTTCCTTTTTTTACCCCACGTCTTCCTCTTCTTCTCCTTGAGCGCAGTCCGTTAAGAAATTCCTCTTCACGTGTGCTTTGTGTGTTCCACAGTGACCCCTACTGGGAGCGGCCAGCCAATGCAGGCAACTGCTCCGCCGCGCGGCCCAAGACTCTCCACCTGGCCGGCCAGCAGCATACCTCCTCGCCATGGTAACGTGTGTGTGTGTGTGTGTGTGTGTGTGTGTGTCTGTGTGTGTGTGTGCGTGCGTGCGTGCATGTGCGCTCGCGTACTAACTCCAGTAGTAGTAGTAATAGTACTAATATATCGTCTCTGTCGGCTGGAAACATCATATGTCCAAAACTGTTACCTTTTCAGGATTCAAATTCAAAAGAAGCAAAATAGCAGATCTACAAGCTCAAAACACGTCGCTTCATGTGGTCCTTTCATTCGCTTCAAGCTTCCAGCTTGTAGATCTGCTACTGTTCACGCTGTAGTATGATGACACTATATATGAAGTAGTGTGTTCATTAAAAAAACGCCAAAAGTTCAAATATGGAAATAAGAGGTTCCTTTCCGACAGCAACGATAATTTCTGTGCGTGCGTGCGTGCGTGCGTGCGTGCGTGCGTGCGTGCGTGCGTGCGTGTGTATTCCAATGCTAGTTTTAGTTATTTCTTTAGTTTAATATATTAACCCTGCTAACACTATGACCTTACAGTGTGACGCATGCAGGCCCAAGAGGACAATATGGGTTGGCACTTCTCCAAAGGGAGCTGCATGGTGTCATCTACATGACATTGTTCACAACGATGTTTACACACGTACAGTAGCACATACGTACACACTAGTGATTGATTCCCCCGGCCCCCCCCTTTACACACAAAACTGGCAAAATTGACGCCGTAATTGTGCTTGTAAAGCTAGCCGTTTCTGTTAACATAACGCAAACAATGAAATGTAACTGTCTCTGTCGGGTGGAAACCTCATATGCCCAAAACTATTGCGTTTTCAGGATTCAAAGTAAAAAATCACACCCGTGTGAACTGAGTGGTGTAAGGTCTTATATAGCCTGATCAGCTGTGGTCTGACGTAATGTCTGACGTAATGAAATCACACCCGGGTGAACTGGGTGACCGTAGCAACCATGCTCATTTTTTTACGAACAGACAGACAGACAGACAGACAGACAGACACGTAAACTAACAAAGCCAGTCGTAGGAGTGGTTTACACCACTCAAAAATAGCTAAATATGCCTGTAGATCTGCTACTTTTGATACTCTAGTATGATCACGTACTGTAGGGCATTAATTTAAAAACAATGTGGGCATAAGAGGTTTCTGTCCACCAGAAAATATATTTATTTGATTTATTGCTTGGCAACTCTTCCCCCTTTTCTCCCCGGATGCTACTGTACCTTTTGTCCTTGTGGTGGTTGATTGGGAGTATGCTGTACGTACCTTTCTGCACTTACCGGATTTGAGCAGCAGAAAGGATGAAAAAGGGAAATGAGGAATGTCCAAATGTTAAAGTTGACCTCAAACAAGGTTTATTCGATATCCAGGTTTGAAAACACGAAATAAGTAGACTTTAGCGATAGCACAGTATAACTTAGAATAGAAGGGAGCAGTTCTCCTCTACTCCACCCAGAGGGTGTCAAAGCACACAGACAGGGACACATGGCACATATTGTAAATCGGATCCCAAGCCCCCTTTAGCTGTAATCACTATCTTGTGTTAAGGGCGGGAACCCCTTTTGGTGTTAGCATTATGTTATGCTTTAGCTATTGAAAAATAGCAGATCTACAAGCTCGTAGCGCGCCACCGAGTGGCGCGCTACGAGCTTGTAGGTCTGCTATTTTTTTTAAATCGAAGAATGACTGACATAGAAACATAGCTTTTTCAGAAAACTGTCAGGATGTAGAAGACATTTTTAGAATCTGATCTAAGGTAAAAATGGGTTAACGGTTCATGCCGTGATGCCGCCAAAATTATTGCCATTATTGCCATTATTGCCTCCTATATGCTCAAGGTCAAGTGTATTTGTTCCAAACTGGCCTATGTGTGTGTTACAGCAGGTGCACGCTCTGTAAGCCCCCGAGTGTTGTTGAGCAGGGTTCCACAAGGCTCTATTGTAGTGTATTCCCTGTTTTTGTGCTCTATACATGAACTATCTTGTAACGTTTTTTTCTGCAAAGTTTTCCCCCAGAATAGGCATGCTGGGGTTCAAGTTAAGGTAGATAAAGCAGGAAAGGGCGCACACCAGTGTTGGTGAGGTGCTGGCCTAAGGCAGTAAATAAGTAAAAATGAGAAAAGGCCACACACACATAGCCACGATGCTGTATATTTATTGAGAAGAATCCAACGTTTCGACCTTTTGGCCTTCTTCAGGGAAGGGGTTCAAGTTAAGACCATCTATAAAACACACACACACACACACACACACACACACACACACACATCATAGACAGTAGACCGCGCCGATATAACCATCCTCCCACAATGGTGATGAGTCGGTCACACCCCCCCCCCCACCCCACCCCCATTGACTGCCATCCTTGACTCACGCTGAAAATGGCAGACTTTCAAAAAACGTCTATTTTTGGTGCCGACATACCACAAAGGATAAATCAGGCTTCTCTCTCTCCCTCTATCAATCTCTATCAATCTCTCTGGCTCTCTTTCTTGGTCTTACTCGTTCTCTCTCAGTCTCTCTCCGTCTCTCTCTCTCTCTCTCTCTCTCTCTCTCTCTCTCTCTCTCTCTCTCTCTCTCAATCTCTCACTCTCTCTGCCCTCTCTCTTTCTGTCTCACACACATCCTCCCCCTCTCCCTCTCTCTCTCTCAATCTCCGTCCCTCCTTCAAAGAGCTTTAGTGAAAAGCAGGGATTTAGCACCAGGAAGTGATTCTGTGGGAGTGGTGCATTGTGGTAATTGCGGTGCGGTGCTGACGGGGGGTTGAGCCTGCGACAGGGGGATTACAGTACGCCCAGAAGAATGAGAGGATTTGGGTTGGAGAGGAGAAGAAAGGAGACAACATTTAATAGCTCATTACAAGGCGGGGTGACACAGCTGTATAGAAACCCTGACACACACACGCACACACACACGTGCACGCTCGCGCGTGCGCACACACACACACACACACACACACACACACACACACACACACACACACACACACACACACACACACACACACATCTTACATGCAAACTACCCCCAAGGCTTGTGAAATAACTAGGCTACCGTAGTTACTATTGAAAAATAGTAAATGTAATATTTTTACTCAAAATGTGACAGACACCTGGCCGCCTTCATTGACATTGATTTGGTTTCCCAAATAACTACTGGGGATGGGGAAGAGAGGACGATGACATTTACAACAGGGTTGTGTATAGGGCTGTGAATCTTTGGGTGTCTCACGATTCGATTCCGATTCTTCGGGTCACGATTCGATTCAAAATCAATTTTTTCGATTCAAAATCGATTCTCAATCCAAAAACGATTTTTTTTAAATTCAAAAGCATTTTTTTTCCAGATTCAAAACGATTTTCTATTCAAAATGATTCTCGATTCAATACATAGGATTTCATCACAATCTACTCCAGTCTTGAACTGAAGTGACTACAGTAACTTGAAAATGACTGAAGACATGATGTTTACTGTGATTAGGGTGAGCTTACATTTCATATCACAAACACCATGTAGTGAAAACTCCTGTAACTGTAACCAGAAAAACATTTTTTTTTGACACCCCTGTATCCCTTCAAAGCCTGGATATATTTCTACTTGCAAAAAAGAGATTTCAACCTTATACTACTTTGTACTACTAGTACTTTGCAGAGGAAAATATGTAAAAAAAAAAAATTGCACATTTATAATAATTATTAAAATAATAATACATTACTAATCTACATTTGGGGGATATCTTTCACAATAATAAATAAAACATGTTCTAGACATTCTAATGATCACAAAAAATATATATTACAGACATTGTATTACTTTTTTCAGGGTTAAGACATTTTTAAGTTGTGTGAATTTCTGCCTCTGTGGGGGGGATTTATATGCAAATATCATGACCAATGGCATTGTAAGACTAAAACAACAAGGACTAAACAATGAACATCAATGATGATGTTCAGGTGAAAAAAGAACAGAAAAAAAAACATTATGCCGAATGTCCCATTTCACACAAATGTATATGTAATGCAGATCTAGATCGGCTATTTTCAAATGGCCAACATGTACATAAGGCTAAAGTGGTTCATGCATGCTTTGTAATAATAATACTCAAAATCTACAAAGTAACTAGTAACTAAAGTTTTGTAGTTTTGTAGTGGAGTAAGACTCACACCTTTCGATCTAGCATACAACATTGATGCATGCTAGATGTAAGCAAGATGTAAGTGTCATGGCCGCCCCAATGCATTTCCAATGGAAATGGTTTGATACAACATTTTGGACTACAAGCTGTTGTATGGCTTTCGGCTGTGTTTCGACTGCCCCCCTCCCCCTCATACAACACAAATGTTGTGTCAAACCATGTGACTCCCATTGGAAATGCATTGCGAGCTTGCATCAGCTATACATCTCATACAACAAGCATACATCAATCTGTTGCGACCGTGTGAGTCGCCCCTAAAAGTGCGACTTTTGCCTCAGAGATGTAGTGGAGTAGAAGTAAAAGTACTGAAAACTACTCCAGTGGACTGAAATACTCCAGTAAAGTAAAAGAATACCTCAATATTACATACGTAGGCCTCCAGTACTTGAGTAAATGTACTTAGTTACTTCACAGCACTGTAAGGGACACATGAGGAAGTCGTCATCGATTCACCAGCAGCATTTGGCTTTTTGTACCTTTATGAGTGACACGTTCATTCCTCCTGATTCTTGGATCTATTGATTCGATGGACAACCATAAGCAAGTATGCATTCATCGTGTGTGTGTGTGTGTGTGTGTGTGTGTGTGTGTGTGTGTGTGTGTGTGTGTGTGTGTGTGTGTGTGTGTGTGTGTGTGTGGGGGGGGGGTTCACTCTACTTATTTACGTGTGTGTAAGGTGAAAGTAAGATAAATGGACAAAATGAGGCCTCACACAAGCCTTATGCACCTGCCTAGTCTGTTTTACACAGTGTGTGTGTGTGTGTGTGTGTGTGTGTGTGTGTGTGTGTGTGTGTGTGTGTGTGTGTGTGTGTGTGTGTCTGCCTGCCTGCCTCTGTTTGTGTGAATAGAGCAGTTAGCGGTAAACTAAAAGAGACAGATGTGCTGGCCGTTTGTAGGCACACACACACACACACACACACACACACACACACACACACACACACACACACACACACACACACACACACACACACACACACACACACACACACACGCACAGGGGCGTTGGAGAACCTGAAGAAAACAGGCAGACAGAGTCAGTGTTAACCCATTAAAACCTGGAAAGCATAATTTTATTTTAGCCCTGGCTATTCCAAAATAGCAGATCTACAAGCTTCAAGCTTCAATTAGTTACTTAGGGCCTCGCTGCATCCATCTGCTATTTTTGAACATCTTTATAAAAAAAAATCACACCCGTGTGAACTGAGTGGTGCAACTCCGTGCGGGGGTCCCCGGTGGGTCCCCGGAACTTCCAGACCCACAGGAATGCGCCCAGGGTGCCAGCCCGGTTCCGGCGAGCCGCCCCGGTTCCGAAACGGTCGAGAAATGACAGAGTTACTGTGTAGGGGAATTAGCAGACACCTCTCCCTCTCCCTCCCCCCCTCTCTCTCTCTGTAATTAGCAAGCAACAATGCAACACTATCTCTCTCTCTCTGTTTCTAGCACAACAGCGCCACTTTTGCCCCTACTGGTACTCTAAACATAGGGACATAGGTAGGGTCATAGGTTGTGACATAGGGACATTGCTGTTTCTTGGAGTGGTTGCACCACTCAAAAACACAAAGCAATATTTTGTACACTGTCAGTAAAACGAACACGGAGGAGTTTGACTGTGTATAGCAGGTGTTCTACCTTCCCCAGGAAACTCTACAGGACATGACACATCTGAGACATACCTCTCTCTCTCTGCTCTTCTCCTCCTGGTTCTCTCCTCCCTGTGTCTTCTCCTGTCGTCCTTCCCTCTTCAGCAGGAGACATAGTACTTTCCTGTGCATTTGGGGTGAGGAGCGCACGTACGCCTGTTACTTACGGTACTTGTGTAATGCTCGTGGCAAATGTCACCACTCACCAGGGGGTACTGCACCCTCCGTAACAGTGACTGGGAACAGTCAGCAACCGAACAGAGATAAAATATGCACGGTGTGAAATTCCGCTACCCCTCCGTTTTGTCCGCTCCCTACGGATCTTATGCAATCTAATGTCAGAGTATATGTGACCAGATTTGACTGAGAGCCTTCCATCGTGCAACTTTCGTGCAGCTTTTCACCAGAAGAGAAAAACTGAATTTATTTATATTTTATCCAAAATTAGTTAATAGCACAGGCAGACTGTTCACATACTAGAGCATGTCTGAAATAAATATCAGAGCTGAAATCGGCATGAAAATGTGAAATAAATGCTTAAACATGTAGCTAGGTGTAATGTTACAGACCACAGAAGTGCACCTTTCAAGCCTGTTTTCTCAACTCGCTGTTTTCTGCAAGACATTACTCTATAAGCCATATCTCCAAAACTGGTGGGTCAAACTGAACAACCAATATGTCAATTTGAAGCTATGATTCCCGCCTTTCATATGACATGAAAAAAATGGAAATTCAAAAAAACTCCAATGGCAGTCACTCAGTCGAATTTGGCCACATATGTATGGGCCTGAACCCTCGTCTGTCCCTTGCTCTGCATCCTATGTCCCTCTGGGCAGTATTATGCATGTCTTAAGTACCAGGTCTTATTACTTAACTTAAGACCTGGAGGCGTGATCAATGCCATTTGGCTATTCTGAGTGGCCAAACAGCATTGACCACGCCTCCAGGTCTTAAGCTAAGGGAGGCTTTCCGTCTTGCATGAGTGGTAGATATGTGTGAAGGCTTCACTGATGAAGGCCGAAACGTTTGTCCTGGAGGGAGGCCTGTTCAAAAATGAAATAAACAATTTGAACTGAAGTCTTGGTGTGTGCGACCCACTACTGTTATTTTGATATGTGTGGTTCAAATCCAATGAGCTGTAGATATGTGTGGTTCAAATCCAATGAGCTGTAGATATGTGTGGTTCAAATCCAATGAGCTGTAGATATGTGTGGTTCAAATCCAATGAGCTGTAGATATGTGTGGTTCAAATCCAATGAGTGGTAGATATGTGTGGTTCAAATCCAATGAGTGGTATTTATGTGTGGTTCAAATCCAAGGTGTTGCAATCGCCTTTTCTAATCTCTCCCTATAAGTTTACCTTTCATGTTTTCTCATTTTGAAAAGGAGAAGTTTGTGAAGTAGTTTTTTCTCTCTTTCTCTCACCTCTGTTTCTCCTCTGCCGTCTGTCTCTGTCTTCCTCTACATCTGTCTTGGGGTGTGTGTGTGTGTGTGTGTGTGTGTGTGTGTGTGTGTGTGTGTGTGTGTGTGTGTGTGTGTGTGTGTGTGTGTGTGTGTGTGTGTGTGTGTGTGTGTGCGTGTGCGTTTGTGCGTGCACGCGTGCGTTATATTGGTGGCTTTACTGCAACTTTTTGGCTTTGATGCCTAGGGTCTCACTCACTCTCTCTCTCAAGCACACACGCACGCACACACACACACACACACACACACACACACAACTTTTCTGAGCACTATTTAAGTATACAAATGGACCCGTGAGGGTCCTTTTGGTTCCTTTTCAACACTCTCAGAGATAAAACAATACATTGAATTTTACAGTGACCTACTTTCTCCTCTCCTCCCTGAAAGACATAAAACACTGCGTGTGAATGTGTGTTTCTCTTTCTGTCCTGAGCATTCAATGATTTAACCTTCTTTACAGTGTCTTCTTTGATTCCTTATAGATTTATTTTGAGATATTTCATCCTCAACCAGAAACGTGTTAATAATGAATAGACAGTGAGAGAGAGCGCAAAAGGGAGACAGAGAGACAGTGAGAAAATATAATATTTGAGATAACTCCCACCACATGACTGACACTGAAATCAAGTCGGCTCGTCTGCTTGAATCTCTAATCCAGTGGCTCTCAACCTGTGGGCCCACCGATGGGCCATGAGGATATTGCAAGTGGCCCCCCAAACAATTAAGCAAAAGTGAAGATTTGATTGATAACATAACACTAATAATGTATGAACTCTATGGTATTCTATGTTGGTTCCATTGATCCAAGGCGAAACAAAATTGATTGATTGACTATTAAAATAAACATGCTCTGAAAACGCATGTTCTGAAAACGCATGCGCACAGCAAACGCTTTCCAAATGTTCAAGTGGCCCCTGATCCAGAAAATGTTGAGAAGCTACTTTCCAGATGAAGTTAGGCCGGGCAGTTCTTCCGGGGACATACGTTAGTTCGACATCTATCTATAAATGCATCAATTCTCTGTACGTACGTATCCACGTAACTTCAAATTCGACACGTGTTTTCCACATACCCCGCAGGGAGTGCAGAGCCCGGTGTCGAGTCGGTCGGACCCACGGTTGTCCAGAACCGCCACAAAATCCCTCTGCCCGGGCTCTGGACAGCTAGGGCCCCTGCCCAGGGTCCATATATGGAGCTGGCCTGTTCTGACATCACAACACTCCATATTTGGGCATGCCTGACGAATAGTACGAATTAAGACTCACCCGTGGCTTCCGTGTGCGCTTAGGTTAGGATTTGGGCTAGCTACATTTCAAAAAGTATTTATTTAAAGACGGTTACGCCGCGGACAAAACCAACTCCAGCCGTGACAAATCATGACAATAAACACAATATTTTGGACCAAACAAACAATTACAAAGAAGAAAAACAACCAAAAAAGTTGAGAATCATTTCCTGGGCCCTGGTAGGGGGCGGGACTGCGATGCTCTATTGCTTTTCAGACTGTTAGTACGCCGGACCAAAGATTCTTCAACACTATAACAGATGAAGTTAGGCGGGCAGATCTTCAACGCTACATACAGTAACAGCAGAAACAAACATTTTGACCTTGAATTATTTGCAGTAATAAAAAAAAAAACGCAAATTAACTCTTGACTAATTGAGCAAACATCTGCAGCATGAGGTCAGAGATGTAAAGACCCTCCTGACCTGTGGTGTTCACATCTCAGACCAAGTTGGACTCTGGTTACATTTTCAGCACAGCGAGGGAACTTACTCAAATAAGTAAAAAAAAAAAAAAAGAAGTCTGAAATAAGGACTTTTAATTGTAGATGTATTCAAAAGATAATTCACCACACTGTTTATTTAGGAGAGCAACGTTACCTGTATACACTTTACTGTGTATTTACTGTTCATCTGTCAGTTCTCCTCCCCTGGCCGCTGCCAATCTCCCGTCAAATCCACAATAAATCCACACATTTTATTCAGTGCATGTCCATACTATTATATTCATTACATTTATTCATTTGGTCAACATTATGTTAATTATTGTAATCACTGTGTCTATTATTATTTCAACTCATATGGATTTGTTTCCAGTGAAAGGTTTCACTTTTACAATGCATTCACCTCTCTCTCTCTCTCTCTCTCTCTCTCTCTCTCTCTCGCCCCAGGCACGTTTTTCTTCCAGCAGCTACGTTAGTCGCCCGGGCTTGTTACCGTAGCGATATAGACCCCTGAGGGAGGGGAGGGGGGTGTGCTGGACTGTATCGCCACGGTAACAGCCAGGGCAGGCAGGCAGGCAGGCAGACAGAGAAGCAGGCAGACAGAGAGGCAGGCAGACAGAGAGGCATGCAGACAGAGAGGCAGGCAGACAGAGAGGCAGGCAGACAGGCAGGCAGGCAGACAGAGAGGCAGGCAGGCAGACAGGCAGGCAGACAGAGGCAGGCAGACAGAGAGGCAGGCAGGCAGGCAGGCAGACAGAGAGGCAGGCAGACAGACAGAGAGGCAGGCAGACAGAGAGGCAGGCAGACAGAGAGGCAGGCAGGCAGGCAGGCAGACAGAGAGGCAGGCAGACAGAGAGGCAGGCAGACAGAGAGGCATGCAGACAGAGAGGCAGGCAGACAGAGAGGCAGGCAGACAGGCAGGCAGGCAGACAGAGAGGCAGGCAGGCAGACAGAGAGGCAGGCAGGCAGACAGAGAGGCAGGCAGGCAGACAGAGAGGCAGGCAGACAGAGAGGCAGGCAGACAGAGAGGCAGGCAGGCAGGCAGGCAGGCAGACAGAGAGGCAGGCAGGCAGACAGGCAGGCAGACAGAGAGGCAGGCAGACAGAGAGGCAGGCAGACAGAGAGGCATGCAGACAGAGAGGCAGGCAGACAGAGAGGCAGGCAGACAGAGAGGCATGCAGACAGAGAGGCAGGCAGACAGAGAGGCAGGCAGACAGAGAGGCAGGCAGACAGAGAGGCATGCAGACAGAGAGGCATGCAGACAGAGAGGCAGGCAGACAGAGAGGCAGGCAGACAGAGAGGCATGCAGACAGAGAGGCAGGCAGACTTTAATTGACGCTCTGTTGCAGTTTGTGCTCACCATCTAATGTTTGATGTTTATACTTTTCACGAAGCGGTTAACTGGTTTATCTGTCTCAGAGGAGAGGAGAGGGAGCCTCTCTCCCATTGCACTGTTTTTCAAGTGTGTTTTCATCACATTATTTATCGGTGTGCTCACTGTAAAGTCCGGAGTGTCCCCATTATGTTTGAACGGAGTCCCTCAGGGCTCTTTCTGTTGAAAATTGCCGATCGACAAGCTCACAACGTGTTGCGTTGCAACGCGTTGTGAGGTTGTCGATCTGCTATTTTCTGCAAAAGCTTTCCCCACTGGGTTTTAAGTGGTTAAGTGTGTGTGTGTGTGTGTGTGTGTGTGTGTGTGTGTGTGTGTGTGTGTGTGTGTGTGTGTGTGTGTGTGTGTGTGCGTGTGTGTGTACACATGTAACCGAATGGACCCGTAAACACTGTTGCATAAGGTTCCTAATTTCCCCGAGTTACTTCTACAAGGCAGTTTGCAGTGTTGTAACACAGTGTTGTAACACAGAGTTACTTCTACAAGGCAGTTTGCAGTGTTGTAACACAGTGTTGTAACACAGTGTTGTAACACAGTGTTGTAACACAGTGTTGTAACACAGAGTTACTTCTACAAGGCAGTTTGCAGTGTTGTAACACAGTGTTGTAACACAGTGTTGTAACACAGTGCCAGCCTTGCAGCTTCTCTTTAGGGGGGAAAAATGTACCTTCCCCAACAAAAACAGAAGCCCAGAAGCCATCAGCTTTCAAACACATTTTGTATTTGATCCAAACATAATTATTAAAATGTATTATTTCACAGTCACAATCATTTTGTTTTCAGGAAAGTTCTTTCTTTATTTGTCTACAATTCTAATTTATAATCCTATAACTCTAACTCCTGTTCAAATAACTCAGTCTCTCTTTAAACGAACTCCTTAAATAAACCATTAAAACGAATCATTTCAATTCTCGAACCCATTAAAAAACCCTGCTCTTTTATTCTGTTTGGTCTCCCCCCCCCCCCTATGTGTTGAGGAATGACAGCTTTTCAATTAGACTGGAGGTACTTAATAAAATGATGGTGTGGGTTTTCATGTCGGTCTGATGTTAGTGAAATCCTACAGGCATGCCCGCGTAACGCCTTATTAACCCATTCTGGGCGGGAACCCCTTTTGGTGTTAGCATTATGCTTTAGCTATTGAAAAATAGCAGATCTA
>NC_136799.1:14328610-14361110 GCF_951216825.1 Electrona antarctica | reverse complement strand
GAGAGAGAGAGAGAGAGAGAGAGAGAGAGAGGGATTGCTTGGTAGAGCAGCAGATGTGTGTAAGTAAAGCATGACAGAATGAATTGCTGTCTATGAAATGTGAGTTCAGTCGACCATGTCACAACATTATTTACCATGCTACACAGCATGCCGCTGCACCTGTCTGTCTGTCTGTGTCTGTCTGTCTGTCTGTCTGTCTGCGTGACACCTGGTGTGTGTGTGCGTGTGTGTGCGTGTGCGTGTGCGTGTGCGTGTGTGTGTGTGCGTGCGTGTGTGCCTGTGCGTGTGTGTGTGTGCGTGCGTCTGCTGTAATTTATCTGTCAATCGTTCTCTCTGCTTCAAACCAAATCTCTATGTAAACAAGCAGGAGGAGCGGGAGAGGAGATAAAGGGGGAGGGATTGGGGCGGCGGTGGCTCAGGGGTAGAGTTTCCGGATGGTAACCGCAAGGTCGCCAGTTCAAACCCGGGCTCCCCCAGAGTTAGTGTCGAAGTGTCCTTGAGCAAGACACTGAACCCCTAATTGCTCCTGATGTGCTGGTTGGTACCTTGCATGGTTTCCACTGTCATCAGTGTATGAATGTGTGTGTGAATGGGTGAATGTAATGCACAATCTATGTAAAGCGCCTTGGATAAAGGCGCTATATAAATGCACCATTTACCATTCAGGGATGGGAAAAGAGGCGAAGAGAAGGAAGAGGATTGGACTGGGGGATTGATTGATTGATTGATTGATAGATTGATTGAATGTGTAAACAGCACGAGGTCCCATGGCGCGGTGCGGGTACACTGGACGCGATAACAATAATCGCACTGCTTGAATCGTGGCAGCCGCTCTGTTTCTCTTTCAAGTGACATTTTCGAATTTGCATTATTCGCGTTTCTTTCGGTGGTAGACGGGAGATAAAGCTTGGTGTCGCCGTCTTTACGTTGAAATCGCATTGTGTGTCGCATTGTGTGTCGCATTGCAAAATCGCATTGTGTGTCCGGTGCGAACGCACCATGAAGCAGTGGGGCTGGCACAACACCTTTACAGAAGGGGGGGGGGGGGATTCGTGGCCAAAAACATACATTTGGGAGTCCTTGAGTCCTTGAAGTTTGAGAACCACTCGTGTAGGCAGTTACATAAATGTGCCCTTGCACACACATGCACGCACGCTGGGTCGCTGGCACGCACATACAGTATGCAGGCAGACAGGCAGGCAGACAGACAGAGTATAAGTGTATAAACTCCAGTCAGTAAATGTCCGCTCGGTGGAGATTGGACTGTGAAAGGCGTTCTCAGATTGCTTTCTGCTATCGTCACACGTCTATCAACCCAACAGGATGGTGGGATAGACACGCCGCATTTAGCAACACCCCCCCCCCCCCCCACCCCCCTCTCCTCCACAACCCAACGCGCTCTCTCTCTCTCAATCCCTATATCTCTTCCTCTCATGATTCCCCTTTCCGCTCGCCTCCTCTCGATTGGGATTTCTCTCTCTCTCGCTCTCTCGCTCTCTCTCTCTCTCTCTCTCTCTCGCTCTCTCTCTCTCTCTCTCTCTCTCTCTCTCTCTCTCTCTCTCTCCGATTTCCAAGAGCGGTTCTGGTCCGCTTGCTGGATGGAGGAAGATTCACTTCGCAATCCCTCTTTGAGATAGATAGCGGGAAAACCTTAAAAGCTACGGTTTCTCCCAAGAGCCAATAGCCGAGAGAAAATAGAATGAAATAAATATGGTTGGAGCGCGGGGGGTTGTATTGTTACTGTTGTGGTAATGTGTTTTAAAAGTCCCCCCTTTTTTAATCTGTGTGGGTTTGTTATCTGTTTAGCTGCTGTGTTTTATCTTCAGTAAAAACCAGAGTGAATTCAGTTGGAAGAGGCAGTCACGGAATAATGGATTGAATCGACTACGTATCCGCTTTAACCTGTAACCTGTGAGTTGTACAATAGTCAATGCATTGAATCTATAATGCACTTTTCATTTGATCCTAGAAATAATGACCTTGGGGTCAATTGATATTTGAAAGTCATTATGTGTTGTAAATGTAAACTATTACAGTTTAATACATGACTGACTTACAATTTGTTTCATTGTGATTTACATAGGTAGAGGCCTCGTATAAGCCCCTTGGGTTCTTTTGCCTCAGCCTAGCACTTTACCCTTCTTATATTTATGTTCACTGTGTTGTTTTTTATACTGTGCTGAATAAATAAATACAAATACAAAAATACAAATTTACAATTTTGGCATTTAGCAGACGCTTTTAATCCAGAGTGATTTACAGTAACTACTTATTAGCACATTTGGTGCTAATCAGAGTTATACTCGTGCTATATATTAATTACGCGGGGCGCTCATGACAAGTAGGCTCGTCTTAAGGTGTTTGATATTGTTATAAGAAAGCCCCGCTGTGTTTCATCTTGGAATCGCTCTGGTTGCTATGGACGCTTGCTAAGGCCTCACCAGCACTGTTTCTGTTTCTCCATAGCCAGTAGCTTCTGTATTAGCCGCGGCCTTTGCACGCTCTTTTCTCTGAAACTACAGCGCTGTCCGTGGTTTTGAACAAATCGCCGATGTTCGGAGGTCATTTTTGATCGCGATTGGAACGTTGGCATTTTCTAGAGCAGGGGTCCTCAACTGGCGGACCGTGGTCCACGACCGGACCGCGGCCCACCACTCTGTGGACCCTGGGCAAAAACCCTATTCCCCCTCTTTCTCCCGATGTCCCCCCAGCCTACACCATCCGCCCTTCCCTTTCTCACTACTTTTATATCCACCCTTTCTTGATTATCTCAAATAATTGTGCCTGATTACACGATTATGTAATAATTGTGGCAGGGCCTAAACGTGAGACAATGAGCTGAATCCACTGACCGGTGAGCAGGTTCAAATTTAATCTCTGCTGTGTGAGTTTAATTAGTGACATCAGAGGTTGGTCTGCTGTCATTGGTTTATAAATGATCGTCTGTGATGTTAATCTGTCAACTATATTATGATCCATCACAGCAGGACGGAACACACACACATACATACAGTACACAGTCTCCTCTGAACACACACATACAGTACACAGAACACACACACACATACAGTACACAGTCTCCTCTGAACACATACAGTACACAGAACACACACACATACAGTACACAGTCTCCTCTGAACACATACAGTACACAGTCTCCTCTGAACACACACATACAGTACACAGTCTCCTCTGCACACACTCTGTCTGTTTGACTTCTTAATCCTAGAAAGAATTTGCACGCTACTCACCCCCAAAGGAGCTACGCACGCACGCACGCACGCACGCACGCACGCACGCACGCACGCACGCACGCACGCACGCACGCACGCACGCACGCACGCACGCACGCACGCATCTGACTTACCTACTATCTCTCTTTCTCTCACTCTCTCTTTTCTCTCCCCCTGTAGAGTACAGTTCTATTGTTTGGCTGCTTGATATAAACATGTTGAGCAGACAGGCAGCTCCCAGTCCCACTAACACACACACACACACACACACACACACACACACACACACACACTCACACACACACACACACACACACACACACACAGCTCTGATAGCATGTCCAGTTGGCTAGCAAGCCTACGTTAGTGTGCGTGCATGCATTGCCATCATCATGTCTTCATTTTCAAGGGCAAGTCTCAGACATTAACACACACACGGGCGTGCACACGCTCAGACAAGTCCATCTGTCCAGGGAGGTAGTGGGTAGCCGGTCACTGTGCGTGTGCAGGACAGGTGGCCAGTTGGCGTGTGTGTGTGTGTGTGTGTGTGTGGGGGGGTGGGGGGGGGGGGGGGGGGGGTTGAAAGCTTCAATGACTCCAGCAGGACCCTCCATGATTAAGAACTCATACAGACATCATGCTGTGTGTGTGTGTGTGTGTGTGTGTGTGTGTGTGTGTGTGTGTGTGTGTGTGTGTGTGTGTGTGTGTGTGTGTGTGTGTGTGTGTGTGTCTGTGCGCGAGCGAGAAATGGAAGGAAGGAGAAACAGCTTTTATCTGTGAGGGACAGAAAGATAGTTGGATGGCTAAATGAATTAATTGCACCCGTAATCACTGGACTAGTCATTAGACATTCAGCTCCACCCAGCTGATTGCTGCCCAAGTGGCCAGATCAGTGTGTGTCTTGCCTAGGGACACCTCAACGCATTACCGGGGCCGGGAATTGAACCTGGGACCTTCTGCTCCTCAGGCTGCCGCATGACGAATGGAGTAACTTTCCATTATCTCTAAGTACAAATATGCTGTTTTTTTCTTTCTGTGGCAGCACTGTCCTTTGGAACCAGTGCTGCCACAGAACACTTCATGTTGCTAAACTTGTAAAAAAAAAGAAAAAAAGAAAACTCTTTTGGAGGCATTTTAGAGCCTTTATTGCCAGTGATAGTGGAGAGAGACTGGGAATGCCGAAAGAGTGGGAGGATGGCAATCAGGAGATGGTTTGGCTAGCCAGACATCAAACCAGGACTGATTAGATTGATTGCACTCATGTGGTACAGTATGTGCCATAGAGGATATTACAGGCACCTCGACAGTGGGTGAAGGGCTAATAAGGCAATCATGGAAGGAGGTAGGGCTCGCACACCATTCTTAGGCAAAGGAATTACTTTATTAAGGACAACGTTTCGATCTTCATCAGGTCAGTATAAACAGATGCACATGTTCCACCACTTTTATCCATTAGCACTCAGATTGAGTCCTGGTGTGCGAGTGTGCGAGCCCTACCTCCTTCCACAGTATGTGCCATAAACATTTGGCTATCGGGTTGCCCACAGAACATTTAACTTAGACGACCCCCCCCCCCCCTCCACCCTCAAAGAGATAGGAGTGTACGTGTCTTCGTCACGACGAATGAAACCCTTCTCTTATTCTGTGCATATTGGAGCCAACGAACGCTATAGCCAAATGCAGCTTGGGCCTCAAGTTGAAACTAGACTATCTTTTTAAGCCCTGTAATAGAAACTATAGACCAGCCCATTTAAGCCCTTTATAGAATCTGGCCCAGTCTTTAAAGCTGCTAAAACTGGACCTGTTACCCTGTATCAGAAACTACACTCTTTATTCAGGCCTCTGGTATGTTCTAGACCAGCCTGTTTTGACCCTGTAGTGTGAACCAGCCTCTCTCACGAATCCCCCCTCATAGCGTATAGTGCGCTCTATTCAGTACCACACACACACACACACACACACAAACACACACACACACACACACACACACACACACACACACACACACACACACACACACACACACACACACACACACACACACACACACACACAGACACACGCACGCACACACATGCGCGCACACATTCTCACAGCTCAGTGCTAAACGCTATTGAAGCTAATTACGCTAACAAAAGACATGAAGGAGCTCTTATGCAAATCCCTCTCTCTCACTCCGAGCCTCAGACGACAAACAACCTTTTCTTTTTTAACTCCTCTATTCTTCCGCACTCATCTCCACCTCCCCTCCTCTCTCCCCCACCTTCCCTCACAGCTTGATCTCTCCCTTCGTCCACTCCCTTTCTCTCCACCCTGTTCCCCGTCTCTTTCTCCCCATGTCCCCCCAGCCTACACCATCCGCCCTTCCCTTCCTCACTACTTTTATATCCACCCTTTCTTTCACTCCCATGCTGTAGATCGTGCTGTTTTCAGTATATTGAAAATATAGCGCTTAATTCATAATGTACCTTTTCCCTTCCTTGAAAAGTTTAATATTTGTCTTTTAGTTTGTGCGTGACTATAGAGTATGTTAGCCCATTCTGGGTGGGAACCCCTTTTGGTGTTTTAAGCGTTATGTTGTGCTTTAGCTGTTGAAAAATAGCAGATCTACAAGCTCATAGCGTGGCACCGAGTGCCGCGCTACGAGCTTGTAGGTCTGTTATTTTTGAAAAATCGTGAAAATGTGGCACAAGTCTTTGAATATATATTCTTTCAGAGAACATTTTTAACTCAAATCTTTGCTTCTGGGGAGGTCCCTGGAACAACATATTTTCAGATGGGGGTCGGTGGCCAATTACATATAGTTTTTGGGGTCCTTGACATGAAAAACGTTGAGCACCACTAATATAGAAATATCAGAATTTAGAAGACATTTATTTTAATTTCGACGTCAGGCCTGAATATAACTGATCTATGGAGACATTTAGATGCTGTGTCTGCGTTGGACATGACCTTTGACACTATCCCGCTCCTGGTCAGAAAACATTGATCTCCCCTGAACAAGCAGGCAAGCTCTATTAGCTCAGGTTAAACAAAGACAAAAATCACCACTTTTGCAGGAGATCGGGGTTCAAATCCGGGGTTAGAATAGGAAAGTTACATAGTTCCAGTACTCGTGCACTCTCTCTCTTTCTCCATACCTCTCTCGCCCTTTCACTTTCTCTCTCTTTAAAAAGGACAATAGCGGTAATTACTCTTTCCCTCTATCAGACAGGAAGTGCTCGTTAGCAGCTCATTAAGTCACTTCCTCCCAAATGAAGCCTCCTAGATAAATGAACCAGTCACAACTAATATGGCTGACGATCGCTATGGCAACAGGAGGCGGCCGAGGGAAGCTGTATACCTCACTGAGCACGGTGTGTGTGTGTGTGTGTGTGTGTGTGTGTGTGTGTGTGTGTGTGTGTGTGTGTGTGTGTGTGTGTGTGCGTGTGCGTGTGTGTGCGCGTGCGCGTGCACGGGTGTGTGTGTGTGTGTGGGGGGGAGACAGAGAGAGATAACAATTTGAAGTGATTTGATATCACTTTGTGTATTGACAATAATGAGCAATCTGTTAATTGATCAACAGGAGTTCTACATCATTAGATTTTAGTAATTAGATAATTGGTTGATGTGCGTGTGCGCACGTGCGACGTGCGTGTGTGTGTGCGTGCACACAAGCGAGACAGTCAGTAGAGCATGAGACTGGACCGAGCGATAGTGAACTGTGAACTTCATCCAGCATCAATTATTCAACTCTCTATTGCCTCGTACAAACAAGAACCCTGCTGAGAGAAGCAACCAGTGAGATATGCACAGAAGAAGAATACTTGAAGAGAGAGATTGCTATAATGTTTAACCAAAGAAAATGGATTCGCCTGTAATGTCATGCCCAAAATAGGCATGCCAGGTTGAAAGTGGATGAGGACATGTTCTGAACATTTTGATCCCCATGCAGCTCACTGTGTGTGTGTGTGTGTGTGTGTGTGTGTGTGTGTGTGTGTGTGTGTGTGTGTGTGTGTGTGTGTGTGTGTGTGTGTGTGTGTGTGTGTGTGTGTGTGTGTGTGTGTGTGTGTGTGTGTGTGACTCCAAGCTTCTCACCACACAGCAACACATTCAATTACTGTCTGATTATGTTCGTCTCCCATAGATGGGTCTAAGCAGGTCTGTGTGCGTGCGTGTGTGCGTGTGTGTGTGTGTGTTGACCTCACTGTGGGGTGGATGCGTCTCTCTTTGATCAAACACAGTTGGAGAGGAGAGGATGTGGCATTTACCAGCTGGATGTGTGTTGAGGTTTGAAGGAGCGTGCGTGCGTGCGTGCGTGCGTGCGTGCGTGCGTGCGTGCGTGCGTGCGTGCGTGCGTGCGTGCGTGCGTGCGTGCGTGAAGGTGGATATGAGGATGGAATGTTTGTACGTCTAGAGTTTGTTTTTTGTGTGAGTGAACTTTACAAGCAGGAGGTTATACTGTATTTAACGAAACGGTTTTAACCACAGAAACACTGAGGTCTTTGTGTATTGTCACGTATCCATCTCAGTAGCCATGCCCTCGTCTCTGGTCCTACATGGAAGAGGCCGGCTTCTGAGGGTGGTCTGTATACTGTAGGTGGCAGGTGGTAATTCCATGTTCTTCTGACTGAAGGTGGTCTGTATACTGTAGGTGGCAGGTGGTAATTCTATGTTCTTCTGACTGAAGGTGGTCTGTGTAGGTGGCAGGTGGTAATTCTATGTTCTTCTGACTGAAGGTGGTCTGTGTAGGTGGCAGGTGGTAATTCTATGTTCTTCTGACTGAAGGTGGTCTGTGTAGGTGGCAGGTGGTAATTCTATGTTCTTCTGACTGAAGGTGGTCTGTGTACTGTAGGGGGCAGGTGGTAATTCTATGTTCTTCTGACTGAAGGTGGTCTGTGTACTGTAGGGGGCAGGTGGTAATTCTATGTTCTTCTGACTGAAGGTGGTCTGTGTACTATAGGTGGCAGGTGGTAATTCTATGTTCTTCTGACTGAAGGTGGTCTGTGTACTGTAGGGGGCAGGTGGTAATTCTATGTTCTTCTGACTGAAGGTGGTCTGTATACTGTAGGGCAGGGGTTCTCAACCTTTTTGGCCGGGGACCCCCGGAAATGATTTGGCAACGTCTCGGGACCCCCGCCTTGCCCCCTCCCGACCACCAATATAAATTGACTGCTACAATAACCTTAATAATAGAGACAATACACCATAAATAAATACTGAAACCATAATCATTAGGGAAGGTGTATGCATGTACTATGTGTACTATATGTAAACTCCTCATTTCCACTTTACAGCCATTCAGTTGGTAAAAAATAAATAAAATATATATATATTTTTTGGTGGTAATTCCATGTTCTTCTGACTGAAGGTGGTCTGTATACTATAGGGGGCAGGTGGTAATTCTATGTTCGGCAGTCTGCTCAGGCTCACCGCCCCTGTTTTGCCGAGCGTCACTTCTTCATGGATGATTTGAACCCTATATTCTGGCTTAAACATACAGCAAAAAGAGCACATCTACAAGCTCTCAGTGTGTCGTCAGCTTGTAACATCGGCTATTCTTTTTTTATTTATTTTGTAAATGAACGCCATACTGATCAATACTACAGTGTCACACAAAGGCATCAAAGTAGATCTGATAGCTCAACGTGCTGTGCAAGCTTTGGAATGTCCAGTTTGGGATACATGAGGTTTCCACCCCACAGAGACCAGAGAGACGATATATTCTGTGTTGTTCTAGTGGTGATATTTCCTCTGTATGTCATCATACAGATAATCAGACAGTCTGACAAGCTTTCACATGTATTACACACTCCTCTGAGTTTCCTGTGTGTGTGTGTGTGTGTGTGTGTGTGTGTGTGTGTGTGTGTGTGTGTGTGTGTGTGTGTGTGTGTGTGTGTGTGTGTGTGTGTGTGTGTGTGTGTGTGTGTGTGTGTGTGTGTGTGTGTGTGTGTGTGTGTGTGCGTGTGTGGGGCAACGCTGATCATGGCTTCTGAAATGCATTTGATCTTTCACTCAAGAAATGATTCTGATACTCACTATTCAACACTTTGACACACAGACAACAAAGAAAGAGGACCAAATAGTCCAGAGGCTTAGTGCACTTTTTTAGGAGAATAGTGCACTTGCGGATAAAAGCGCCAAATTTTGTATGAGGCTTCTTTATGTCATGCTAAAGGATTTTAGCCTAGGAGCCCTTGTCAAATATCTATTTTAAATATCAAATTGCAAGACTATCAATATCAATGAAATATGTGAAATATGTGAAAATCCGCCTAGTATTTTTCAGACTATATACATCATAAAATGATCAGATTACTTCCAAATGTGATAAAGTTGACTTATTTTGACATTATTAAAGTCACAGAACATGAAATATCATCAATAACACCTTTATTGCAATGAAGAATATGCATCATAGTGCGAAACATGTTATAGAGCTGTGCACATCCTGCCTAGCTGTCACAATTGCATTTGCAAAGTGGGGAACAGTCAAAATTTGCATTGCTGCATTGGCAGGTATACATCACCTTTACAGGTGCATCTGATCAGCTCTCTGCAAGCTCTGGAAACCTTTGGAATGGTCAGTAAACTAGCACCCATGACCCTTCTTCCTTGGCCCATAGTTTTGTGGAGAAGGAATCATTTGATGGCTTTGTGTGCTGGTGGCCCAGATGCCTGCTTGGTAGACTGCCCGTTTCACATGTGAGTGCACCCTGGGTGGGAGGTCATTTCTCTATCGTTCGATTTTGTTCACAGAAGAGTTATTTTCTTTTTTCGTTGATGGAGCTCAAAGGACTGGATTTGTCGTACAAAATTACTGTCAGTCTTTCAAGCTCCCGGAAGTGCTGGCAGTCAACATCTAGTTGCTGGAAGGGATGCTTTGCCAGATTGACGAATGTTTCTGTCGCAGGCAGCATCATAGGCTTGCCAGGTCCGCCAAGCTGACTTCTTACCCTTTCCATTAATAGCCGGGGAGCGGGAATAGAGATGAACCTGTGATGTCATGACATACTTTTTATTTGTGTTTTTTCTATTAACTTGGTCATTATGGAACACAGAATGAGAGGTCTGCTCTGACCAAATGAATAGAAAAAAAAACACAAATAAAAAGTATGTTATGACATCACAGGTCCTCTCAAATTTTGGGTGACTGGCTCCCCGGCTATTAAGGCATATGTTGTGTCACAACCGGAATATGCGTGAAACATAGGCAGGGCTCGAGATTTGGGTTCCCCTAGGCTATTGCAGTCTACCAAGCGGGCATCTGGGCCACCAGCACACGAAGCCACCGAGTGATTCCTTCTCCACAGAACTATGGGTGGGTTAAGGAAGAAGGGTCATGGGTGCCAGTTTGGCTGACCATTCCAGAGGTTTCCAGAGCTTGCAGAGAGCTGATCAGATGCACCTGTAAAGGTGACTGTAGTGTAGTACCTGAAAATGCAGTAATACAAATTTGGACTGTTCCCCACTTTGCAAATGCAATTGTGACCAATATATTTATCCGTCCGGCTTCTCCTACAAAACTTGGCAATTCTGCTCAGCAAGCCATCCTGGGAAGCAGTATAGGGGAAAGCCTCTCGGAGGACATGAACACCCTTTCTTCATACCTGAAGGACTGCCGCCTCAAGCTCAGTGTTGAGAAGACTGTAGCAACAATGTTCCACCTCTACAAAAGGGAAGCAACTCGCCAAATCAACCTCATGGTCGACGGTGCCCGGCTACAGTCCCAGTCCTCACCGACATACATGGAGTGAAGCTCGACAGAACACTGTCCTTTAAACAACACCTGGACAGTGTTAAGGGAAAGCCCGTGCCGCACTGATACAGCATTTAGCTGGCACCACGTGGGGAGTCACCACAAAGACACTGCGCATCTCCACCGAGGCCCTAGTTTTCCCTGCCGCTGAATACTGTGCCTCAGCCTGGAATCGCCCCAGCAGAGGTCAGGCGAGAAGCAGCCACACTGGCCCTCACTCGGAAGGCACAGTTGAGCAAATCTCACCTCCTCCACAAGGTCGTCACGGAGACACCACAGCGTACGCATCTCAAGTCCCGGCGGCCCTTTGCCACACAGGCCCAGGAACTGGGCCTGTGTGTATAGTCTGGGCCATAGTCTGGGCCATAGTCTGGGCCATAGTCTGTAATGGGGATCCATTACAGACTATGTAACACGTGCTGACCAGCTGCCCCACATACCGGCCACCGAATAGTGATCAAGGCTTAATTGACCTAGACAATGACACACTGGACTGGCTTGCTGCAATGGAGCTGAAGGTCTAAGGACATATACGACAGAAGAAGCACAAACAAATTCTACATGCCACAGGAATCCATCTGCACTACATTGCCTCCGCTCACCTGTCATATGTATTGTACAAATATTGCTTTTGTGTGCCATACTGTTATTGTGCAACATTTTGCTGTGACGCAAATTATATCACAATTTCCACATTCACCGACCCCTCCCCTTTTCACTTCACACACACACACACACACACACACGCACACGCACAGCAGCACGGTATGGTACAGTACAGTATGGTACGGTAACGTAACGTACAGTCTGGTACAGTACGGTACAGTAACATACAGTATGGTACAGTAACATACAGTATGGTACATTGCAGTACAGTACAGTATGGTACAGTACAGTACAGTACAGTACAGTACAGTACAGTACAGTACAGTGCAGTCTGGTACAGTACAGTACGGTACAGTACGGTACAGTACAGTATGCTACAGTATGGTTCAGTACCGCACCCAAAATGTAGTCTGACTGAACAAGTGGGCACCCTGCACAAGTGGCCACCCGGACAACTGGCCACCTGGATGGTGTGGCGCGAGACCGTCCGATGGCCGGTCGAGTTATAGT
This sequence comes from Electrona antarctica, assembly GCF_951216825.1. Lineage (NCBI taxonomy): Eukaryota > Metazoa > Chordata > Actinopteri > Myctophiformes > Myctophidae > Electrona > Electrona antarctica. Next base: position 14,349,023 of record NC_136799.1, on the reverse strand, counting down.
TCATTTGTATGTATTCTTCATTGCAATAAAGGTGTTATTGATGATATTTCATGTTCTGTGACTTTAATAATGTCAAAATAAGTCAACTTTATCACATTTGGAAATAATCTGATCATTTTATGGTGTATATAGTCTGAAAAATACTAGGCGGATTTTCACATATTTCACATATTGCATTGATAATAATGTCTTGCAATTTGATATTTAAAATAGATATTTGACAAGGGCTCCTAGGCTAAAATGCAATAACTGACCCTAACGAACCATCATGCAAAAAATTACGCTTTTATCCGCAATTGCACTATCCTTTCACTAAGCCTCCGGACTAAAATGACCAACACATTCTATAGACTCGTACTGTTTCCCAAACAGTGGGTCGGGACCCATTTGTGGGCCATGGACCAATTTTTATGGGTCAATACTCCCAAAAAAGAATGCTACGCAGTAGAATGCCACGCTACTACTGCTGTATTAGGGTATTACCATGTAGCAGTGTGGCAGTAGCATGCCACGCTACTACTGCTGTATTAGGGTATTACCATGTAGCAGTGTGGCAGTAGCATGCCACGCTACTACTGCTGTATTAGGGTATTACAATGTAGCAGTGTGGCAGTAGCATGCCACGCTACTACCGCTGTATTAGGGTATTACCATGTAGCAGTGTGGCAGTAGCATGCCACGCTACTACTGCTGTATTAGGGTATTACCATGTAGCAGTGTGGCAGTAGCATGCCACGCTACTACTGCTGTATTAGGGTATTACCATGTAGCAGTGTGGCAGTAGCATGCCACGCTACTAACGCTGTATTAGGGTATTACCATGTAGCAGTGTGGCAGTAGCATGCCACGCTACTACTGCTGTATTAGGGTATTACCATGTAGCAGTGTGGCAGTAGCATGCCACGCTACTACCGCTGTATTAGGGTATTACCATGTAGCAGTGTGGCAGTAGCATGCCACGCTACTACCGCTGTATTAGGTATTATTACCATGTAGCAGTGTGGCAGTAGCATGCCACGCTACTAACGCTGTATTAGGGTATTACCATGTAGCAGTGTGGCAGTAGCATGCCACGCTACTACTGCTGTATTAGGGTATTACCATGTAGCAGTGTGGCAGTAGCATGCCACGCTACTACTGCTGTATTAGGGTATTACCATGTAGCAGGGTGGCAGTAGCATGCCACGCTACTACCGCTGTATTAGGTATTATTACCATGTAGCAGTGTGGCAGTAGAATGCCACGCTACTACCGCTGTATTAGGGTATTACCATGTAGCAGTGTGGCAGTAGCATGCCACGCTACTACCGCTGTATTAGGGTATTACCATGTAGCAGTGTGGCAGTAGCATGCCACGCTACTACTGCTGTATTAGGGTATTACCATGTAGCAGTGTGGCAGTAGCATGCCACGCTACTACTGCTGTATTAGGGTATTACCATGTAGCAGGGTGGCAGTAGCATGCCACGCTACTACCGCTGTATTAGGGTATTACCATGTAGCAGTAGCATGCCACGCTACTACCGCTGTATTAGGGTATTACCATGTAGCAGTAGCATGCCACGCTACTACCGCTGTATTAGGGTATTACCATGTAGCAGTAGCATGCCACGCTACTACCGCTGTATTAGGGTATTACCATGTAGCAGTGTGGCAGTAGCATGCCACGCTACTACTGCTGTATTAGGGTATTACCATGTAGCAGTGTGGCAGTAGCATGCCACGCTACTACTGCTGTATTAGGGTATTACCATGTAGCAGTGTGGCAGTAGCATGCCACGCTACTACCGCTGTATTAGGGTATTACCATGTAGCAGTGTGGTAGTAGCATGCCACGCTACTACCGCTGTATTAGGGCACCTTCATGTAGCAGGGTGGCAGTAGCATGCATGTATGTGCCACGCGGGTGCATGTGCGGGCACATGCTCGTGCTCAGAAGACTGGTAGAATGGTGGGAGGCGAGCTGTGTGTGTGTGTGTGTGTGTGTGTGTGTGTGTGTGTGTGTGTGTGTGTGTGTGTGTGTGTGTGTGTGTGTGTGTGTGTGTGTGTGTGGGGTACATGTGGGCCAAAGGTGTGCTGTTTTAACCGTTGCCAAGCTAATTAGCCGTGTAGGAGCACAGACCTGTGGAGAGGTGAGCACCATGGAGACTGTGTGTGTGTGTGTGTGAGCCTCCACTTCCCAGTTGTTTTTGTTTGCTGCCGCACACGAGCGTGTGTGCGCACGCACGCACGCACGCACGCATGCAGACACGCACGCACACACACACACACACACACGCACACAGTTCTCGTTGTATACCTTATGCAGTAGGAAAGATGCGTGATTTGTGTTTCTCTTATGTACTCTTGACTTTTTATTGTAATTGTTTTATATGCATTTAGAGAGTATATAGCCAATTATTTTGAACCCCCGTCTTTCAATGTAGTTGCAGGCCAGTTAATTCTTCCCCTTTCTGTGTTGCCACTGTTGATTATAGATTCTGAAACGCGTTTGATATTTCACCATAAAATAATAATCTGAAAGTCTCTTTTTTTTTTTTGAACTTTGTTTTTATTTCAGTTTAGGCAACTTCACAGAATTAAAAGCATACATTTTTCTTACAACTGCTTTTTTTCTTTCTTTTTTTTACACAACCTCAGCTGGTTCATACCTTCACAAAATATATATATACATTATACACTCATACACACAAACAACTTCACATACATTTACAAGTATTCACAATAAAACAAGGAAATAGAATACTACAAGTACTCACCATAAAACAAGGAAATAAGTAGCGAGACAAAAACAACAGAGCGTCGACCACAGTGGGAAGTGAACAAAACTGAGAACAGACATGACTGGAGACAGAGGAAATAGTATGAGCACATCAGAAGGTCTGGGGAGAAGTGTATTCAGTGAGTCGTTACTCGAGATTCCGAAACCTGCTACCTCATTAGTAGAGGCAGTACAGGACTCCATCTTTTAATAAATATGTTTGGTTGAAGCCTCAGGGCATAAGTAATTTGTTCCATCTGGTAAATGTCCCATACTTTTTCCACCCACATATTGTATGTCGGCGGGGCTGGTTTTAGCCATTTAATTGTAATGCATTTGATGGCCGCCGTAAGCAGCACATGCAATAAATATATTTTGGCTCTACCCTCCAGACCTTCCGGCAACATTCCTAACAACATTACTATGGGATCCTCTGGAATGTTTTGACCAAAAACTTCTGTTAATGCTTCAGATACCTCTCTCCAGAATGGTCTCAATTTGGGGCATGTCCAGAATATATGAGCATGATTCCCAATATGTGCTCCACAGTCCCTCCAGCATCTATTCGAGTGATTTGGACCCATTTTGGCCACTATTTGAGGAGTCCTGAAAAATCTAGATATTACTTTCCATTTAAATTCTCTCCATGTATTCGAGTTGGTTACCAGGTGCGCTTCACTACATACCTCCTGCCACGTATCCGTCGTTACTTCTATACCTAATTCAGCCTCCCATTTCTCTTTTATATACAGTGTATTATTCGGGCAAAGGTCCAAGAAGACTTGGTAGAATTCTTTGATTACCTTGCCATCACCAAATTCAAATTTGAGCAACAACTCCTCGATAGGAGTGGGTTTCATGGCTCTCTCCCAGTCCTTATGTTTTGTTAGAAAGTCTCTCAGTTGCAGATATCTGAAAAAGTTTGTCCTTGGGAGCCCGAATTCAGTCTGTATTTGTTCGAATGATTTAAGACCTTCCTTATTAACTAATTGGTGTATGCTAGTTAGGCCGAATTCTGTCCAATTCCTGAATCCTACATCCAATCGAGCTGGCATGAACTCCTTCATGTAGCCAATATGTGTTAGCGAGGAGATCTGTTTAGGTAATCCAAAGGAAGTTTTTATTTTTCTCCATATTTTTAAAGTGACTCTAGTCCACTCACTCATTTGGATCTCTTTCAGTGGGGTATCTAGGAAGGGCACAACATGAAGGGGTTGCGAACAAAGGCTTTTTTCAATATTTAACCATCTAGTATCCTCAGTTTCCTGAAGCCAGATTGTTAACGGTTTCAGCTGTGCCGCCCAAAAATAGTGTCTCAGATTTGGGAGCTTCAGTCCTCCATCCTCCTTAGATAGCTGTAATGTTTTTAGCCTCACTCTCGGTCGCTTCCCTTGCCATATGAATTTAGAAATAAGTCTGTCCAATTTGTCGAATATAATCTTAGGAATATCTACAGGTAGCATCTGAAATGGATAGAGCAGCCTGGGAAGAACATTCATACGTATACTCTCAATTCGACCCAATAGAGAAAGGGGAAGTGCCGACCATCGGTTTAAGTCTTCACTAATAGTCTGAATTAATTTTTCGTAATTGGTCTCATATAATTTGTCTAAAGATGGGGGAATAAAAATCCCTAGGTATTTAATACCCTCTTCAGGCCATCTAAACCCACTCTGAATTTTAACTGTTTGTGGTATTTTACCGCTTATGTCCATAGCCATTGTTTTGTCCACATTTATTTTGTAGCCTGAGTAATACCCATATTCGGAGATGATCGATTTTAAATATGGGATTGTTGTTGCCGGTTCTAACAGATACAGTAGCACATCATCAGCGTATAATGATAGTTTGTGCTGTTCTCCATCGATTGTTAATCCCTTTATATTGTTGTCATCTCTAATCAACTGCGCGAGCGGCTCAATACTGATTGCAAACAGTAGGGGTGATAGCGAGCATCCTTGCCTGCAGCCACGTTCCAATGTGAATCTATCAGAGAGGAAGCCGTTGACCTTGACCGCCGCTTGTGGGCCAGAGTATAGAGTTTGTATCCACTTTATGAAGTTGGGGCCGAATTTGAATTTCTTTAACGTTTGAAGTAAGTATTGCCAAGAAACTCTATCAAACGCTTTCTGCGCATCTAGAGATAACAACATCACTTCCTGTTCCTTCACCATCGGGTGAGTCATTATGTTCAGTAGTCTGCGTATATTGTCTCCGTAATATCTTCCTGTAATAAACCCAGTCTGGTCGGGGTGGATGATGTTGATGATAATTTTGTTTACTCTTCTGGCCAGAATGGCTGTTAATATGCGCATATCCGTATTCAATAATGAGATGGGTCTGTAAGACTGGCACTTAGTAGGGTCCTTGCCCTCTTTGTGTATTACAATTATTGTCGCTTCTCTCCACGAAGGAGCCATATTGCCGCACTTTAGTGCGTGATGATAGGCTTTTAATAATAAAGGAGAGACGGTTGCCCTAAAAGTTTTATAGAACTCATTAATGTATCCATCCGGTCCTGGACTCTTATTGTTTTTTAGTGTGGAGATTACTTGTAGCACTTCCTCTGCAGTAATTGGACGGTCTAATTCTTTTGAAGCAGTTTCTGATAACTCCGTTAATTTTATGTTCTCCAAAAAATGTTTCAGTTCTTCATTGTCTGTGCATGTGTCTGTATTTTTATATAATGTTTTATAAAATTCCGCAAATGACTTTGAGATCTCGTCTGGCTTTGTAAGTGTTAAACTATCTGACTTCAATTTCTGTACTATATTAGAAGATTGTTGTTTTTTGAGTCTCAGAGCCAGTAGTCTACTAGCTCTGTTTCCAAACTCATAGTACTTTTGATTAGTGAATCGAAGGTTTCCCTCGATTTTTTCAGAAAGGTGGTTATTAAGGTCTCTTCTTGTTTGTTTAAGCGCATTTAATAAATTCAAGTTGGGTGTTCTTTTATGCTGTCGTTCAAGATCTCTTATTTTATCCTCTAATTCCTGTCGTTTTGCCTCTCTCCTCTTCTTCCTCGCACTAGCATACGAGATAATACAGCCCCTTAAGTAAGCCTTAGCACAATCCCATAGAATAAGAGGCGATGTGTCATCTGACATGTTCGTTTCAAGGTATTTTTTTAACTCGGAATTTACTAATGTAATGAAGTCATTATCATTCAGAAGGGAGGCATTTAGCCTCCACTGTCTTGTCGTAGGTCTACGTCCTATATCCCAGTCTACCGAGATAGGTGCATGATCCGAAATGGTGATTGGAAATATGGTTGTATCGACTATCCTATGTATTTCTGATTTGGGAGTGAAAAAGTAATCTAATCTAGAATACGAGAGATGTCTATTGGAAAAAAAAGTGAAGTCTTTAGCTCCAGGAAATTTACTTCTCCAAATGTCTACTATTCCTGTCTCCGTAGATAGATGTTTCAGCATTTTGCTCATTCTAGAGGGAGGGGTTTTGGGTATAGGCTGTTTATCTTTAAACTGTGACATCACACAATTGTAGTCGCCACCTTTCAGTAGGATGCCAGAGCTATATTGCAACATCACATTAAATATTGTTCTGATAAAATCAGGGTCATCTTCATTGGGGGCATAAACATTCATAAGTGAAATTTGTATGCCATCAATTGTGCCATTTAGTAAAATGTATCTTCCCTCTGAATCTTTATGAAGTGAATCTAACTTAAAATTGACCTGTCTATGTATAAGAATTGCCACCCCTCTTTTCTTTCCCGATTTATGTGATGAGAAAAACACTTTGTCTGCCCATGATTTTTTTAATTTTTCATGCTCAATGTCTGACAAGTGTGTTTCCTGTAGAAGTGCTATCTGGCATTTATATTGTTTTAACTGGTTTAGGATCTTCTTCCTTTTGACTGGGTTATGTAGACCCTTGACGTTATAGCTCAATACCTTAATTAAACCCATAATTTAGTCGTGTTAAATTGAGGATATTCAAAATAGAGAGCCTCCGTAGAGATGATTGGGATGTAGGTGGGGCACACATGGGGAGGACCGCATTTGAATAAGGTCTGATAGAACATATGATTGTGGTTGGAGAGGTGAGAAGCATCAAAAGAACATTGATAATCACAGGATAGGCTAAGATATAGTCATATGCATAGAAACATAGTTGCAAAAGTAGCAACACAGCTGAGCTGCAAGAGAGGTATTTACGTGTCAAAATCATAAAAATCTTCATAGAAAACAATAAAGTAAGGACATGAAGTTGCTGTTGCCGAAAACATTACAGTAATAACCCCTCGAAGTAGGGGGGATTGAACAAACAAAACTGGAAAAAATAGAAAATAAACACCAGATACAAAAGGCATCTAGAACTGGACAATCCCTGGGACCTAGTCCCAGGCCGCAGGACAAAGCTAGCAGCTAAACGAACACAGGTTCGGTGGGCTTCACAAAACCCAAGGGGAGAACGAAAAGAGAGCCATCGGAGCTCCCACAGAGCTAGTAGTAATTTTGGGACTAGCATAAGCGAAGGTTGTAGCTATACAGTCTAACAAACAAATGCACATAGGTCATTCCTTAAGAACAAAAAAATATATAAATATATATATATATATATATATATAAATACAGTAAACATTGAAAAATAAAATAAGAAATACAGTCAGGAGAGGTGAGCGGCCTAAGAGGGGGATGCTGACGGAACTATACATGAAAAGGAATAGATAATAATAATAATAATGAGAGAAATAATTGTAGCGCTTTTTTTTTTTTTAAATAAAAAAAATTGAAAGTCTCTTTTGAAGAGTATTTTGTCGTTGTGGCTAACTGTATATGTTCAGTTTCCACCCAATAGTGCAAGGGGTCCGGGACCACTAGGGGTCCTCAGAGTTACTACAGGAGGGCCGGCCAATCTTTTTGTGATAGATTTTCTTTTCAAGAACCACTTGTACCCTATCATGATCCATATATTCTACAGGGAACTTTAGTCAGAAATCGCAGAACGGTTATTTAAAGAGTCATGTAAATGTCTGAAAATACACATTACCACATTGAGTGCCACCTGGTGGACGAAAGTGGTGGTGCTTGCATGCCACCGGATCAGAATCTTTTCTAGTATGATGCGGGTCCGGTTTCGGGTTCCATCTTGGATGCTACATTATTAGCTTTAATGCTAGCAAGTTAAAATAGGCCAGTCCTTGCTCTAGAAAACGGCAATGTTCCAATCACGATAACCAGATAATCACAAATTACCTCCAAACATCGGTGATTTGTTCAAAACCACGGACAGCGCTGTAGTTCCCGAGAAGCTTTGAAGAAACAGATGCAGTGCTGGTGAGGCCTTAGTAAGCGGGGCTTTCTTATAGCGATATAAAATGCCTTAAGACGAGCCTACTCGTCATGAGCGCCCTGCATAGTTTATTTATAGGATGAGTATGACTGATTAGCAACAAATGTGTTAACATGAATCCAACATACACTGATGATATAGTGCTGTCAAACAAGTAGTGGGTGTCCTTGCTTCATCTCTCTCAGATAGGGGGTCCTTGGGCTGAAGAACTTTGAAGACTCCTGTCCTTGTGTATTTTTTTTCCTCCCCTGAAATGACACCCATGCGGGTACTTGGTGTGAGTTTGTATTCTCCCGTTTTGGTGCCAGTCCCATGAAAACGTCATTCAACACGATTTATAGATGAGATATCAAGTTGAGCAGGTCACTAAGACCAAATTAGCGGGCGTTAAATGAGATGATTTATGGTCTGGGTCTGATGAGATTGATCCTGTGCTTTCCATGATGGGGAAGGGCAATGGCATTTGAAGGAAATGTTCTGCCCTCGTCTGATACCTCTTATCTCCATAGTGTAACCTTTTTGTATTATTCGTCTGGTAAATTAACCATTTGATCATACTACAGCGTCACACACAAGCATCAAAAGTAGCACATCCGCAAGCGACGTGTTTGGAGCTTGTAGATCTGCTACTTTTGAAGTAACAGTAAGTAACAGTTTTGGAGTTATGATGTTTCCAGCCGACAGAGACAATACGATGGGATGTTCTTCTGTTACACCTGGATACTGGCCCAGTTATTTGGTCAAGTACGGCTGAGAATCATCTTAAAAACAAAACAGGGTCATATTATAGGGCTGCAATATGTCGTCTATATCATCTCTGTTATATCGTTGCTGCCGGGCAGAAACCTCTTATCTCCATATTCTAACTTTCTGTGTTTTTATTTTTTTTTGTTAACACCTTGAGGGCCCGGACCTATTTAATCCATTAATAAAATTTGCCCATCATTTATAGCGCCCGGACCACTTTTACCGGGGCACCGGAAGTTGTTGTGAATGTCTGTGTAGCAGCTAACAATAGCCACACCACTCTAGAGTAGATCGACAACAGAATAAATCTATCGCGACTAGCGACTGGACCGCGGAGCGCCGTCTAACACAGGATCTTTTTTCATAATTAGATGGGATGATTTAGATCGCGAGTTATGAACGTTTTAAGATTTTCGTCGGCTAAACAGGCAGGGAACATTTTCGATGACGTGTCACTGTTGTGCAACATCGAGGATTGGGCAACAAGCGCTCCTAGGCTGTGGAGCAATGCGACCGGTTTTGATATCATTAATCTCCGTCCCGTTTATCAATCTCCGTCCTGGGCAACTGACCATGAACTTGAACTTGACGGTGATCTCCGTCTGGGGCCCTTAAACTGTTAATTAATGCCCTACTTGATCATACTACCGCATCACACAAAAAGCATCAAAAGTGGCAGATCCACAAGCTCTAAATGACACGTTTTGAACTTGTTGATCTGCTACTTTTGAAATGTAATCCTGAAACGTAACAGTTTTGGACATAATGAGGTTTCCAACCGACAGAGACGCAGACGACATGAGATTAGATAACGTCTAGGATTTTGGGTGTTGTGTCGTGATATGGCATAAAGTGTTGTCTTTTCCATGGTTTAATCACCTCTGAGCTCTATTTTACACTAGTTAACAAACTCTTCTTCTTTCGGTTATTCTCCACAGCGAGTCATCTCTGTTCTCTGCGTCTTCCTCAGTCACTCCTGACACCTGCATGTACTCTCTCAGCGCTCTTCAGCCTCTGTTTCCCATCCCTCCTTTTCACATGTCTCTCTTGTTTTTTCCACCAAACATTCTATGCACTCGACACATATTTGTGTCACTTGACACATACAGTGTTTTGTTATGTGTTTTTGTTTGTTGTACAGTATGTCGGGCCCAACAGACTCAGACATTTGCGTTGTCACTTGCAGCGGGCCCTCCAGTTAATGTCTATTATGAAGGCAATTTACACACTCAATCTACTGTGTAGGCACATATTCACTTTGTATCACACACTTCAAATGGCACAGTAACACAATTGCAACCCCCTTGCATGTGCGCCCATGCGCACGCAGATGCAGGCCCATGCACACACGCACAGAGGTCCTTTCCCCCTACTCTTCTCACTCGCCCCCTTCCCTCCCCTCCACTTACGTACCTTCACTTTGCTTTACCTTCCTTTCCCCTCCCTTGCACTCTCCTCTCCTCTCCTGCCCTTCTCTCCTGCCCTTCTCTCCTCCTCTCCTCTCCTCTCCTCTCCTCTCCTCTCCTCTCCTCTCCTCTCCTCTCCTCTCCTCTCCTCTCCTCCTCTCCTCTCCGCTCCGTCTCTCCTCTTCTCCTCTTCTCCTCTCCTGCCCTTCTCTCCTCCTCTCCTTCTCTCCTCCTCTCCTCTCCTCTCCTCTCCTCTCCTCTCCTCTCCTCTCCTCTCCTCTCCTCTCCTCTCCTCTCCTCTCCTCTCCTCTCCTCTCCTCTCCTCTCCTCTCCTCTCCTCTCCTCTCTCCTTGCCTGCCCTCTCCTCTCCTCTCCTCTCCTCTCCTCTCCTCTCCTCTCCTCTCCTCTCCTCTCCTCTCCTCTCCTCTCCTCTCCTCTCCTCTCCTCTCCTCCTCTCCTCTCCTCTCCTCTCCTGCCCTTCTCTCCTCCTCTCCTCTCCGCTCCGTCTCTCCTCTTCTCCTCTCCTGCCCTCCTCTCCTCTCCTCTCCTCTCCTCTCCTCTCCTCTCCTCTCCTCTCCTCTCCTCTCCTCTCCTCTCCTCTCCTCTCCTCTCCTCTCCCCTCTCCTCTCCTCTCCTCTCCTCTCCTCTCCTCTCCTCTCCTTGCCTGCCCTCTCCTCTCCTCTCCTGCCCTCCTCTCCTGCCCTCCTCTCCTGCCCTCTCCTCTCCTCTCCTCTCCTCTCCTCTCCTCTCCTCTCCTCTCCTCTCCTCTCCTCTCCTCTCCTCTCCTCTCCTCTCCTCTCCTCTCCTCTCCTCTCCTTGCCTGCCCTCCTCTCCTCTCCTCTCCTCTCCTCTCCTCTCCTCTCCTCTCCTCTCCTCTCCTCTCCTCTCCTCTCCTCTCCTCTCCTCTCCTCTCCTCTCCTCTCCTTGCCTGTCTTCTCCTCTCCTTGCCTGCCCTCTCCTCTCCTCTCCTGCCCTCCTCTCCTCTCCTGCCCTCCTCTCCTCTCCTCCTCTTGGCCGTCCTTGCTGTCTTTATTAAAAGCAGCGGCGGTGTCATAAATCAGGTATTAAATGAGAGTTTGTAGAGCTGTATTCAGCTCGTCTTATAAACGTCACACGCGCTGCTCTTCTGCATTAGGCTGATAGAACAAACCTCTCATCTCCCAGGAGAAACGACGGCCGGCCCAGAGTTATGACTTCGCTAAAAGGATTGTAAACGTATGCCTTTTAAAAAGTAAAAAAAATAAAAATAATCTTATAAAATATGATATAATGCATTGTAATATTATATAATGTAATATAATACATAATACATTATTACAATATCGTAGAGTGGAATAGGATGGATCGCTGGTTCTCAAACTGTGTGCTGTGCCTTCTTCTTCTCCTTCTTCTTCTTCTTCTTCTTCTTCTTCTTCTTCTTCTTCTTCTTCTTCTTCTTCTTCTTCTTCTTCTTCTTCTTCAATAGTATGTTTTTCTTCCTTTATTTGATAGTACAGCTTCTTCTTCAATAGTGTGTTTTTCTTCCTTTATTTGACAGGACATGAACAAAATAAAAGAATCGAACCGGAGACTCGCCCTCGCTTAAACACCACCATCCATGTTGTGGGGAAAGCTTGAGCAGATGGGCAAACTCTCTACACGTTGTGAGCATGTCTGTCATGTGTATACCGGTGTTAGCGATGTTCCATTTAGTGTACAGTGGTTCTCAAACGTTTTAATTTCAATGACCCCATTAACTCTGAGAGTGTACAAATGAGAGAACCAAATGGTCCCGGTCCATTGGGTTCCATTTGTACATTCTCATGCGTACAGTTACACACCCTGGCCCATGCGGGGCCATTTTGCACCCACTCTAGGACACGTTGAGACCTACTGGTGTAGCAGAGTGTTTCCAGTGAGCCAACACGCACAATAGCAGCAGTGACGTAACTAGATGTCAGTAACCACCCTCCCACCCCGCGCGATCAAGGCCGCCGGTGAAAACACAGCCCGAACTGACTGTGTTTTGGCTTATCACCAGCACAGCTTGGTAGGCTACTGTACAGTAGTTATGACGACACCTGTGTTTTGGCTTATCACCAGCACAGCTTGGTAGGCTACTGTACAGCAGTTATGAAGACACCTGTCGCGATTGTGACCACAGCAGCAGCTGCAGCCTGTGAAAACAAGCCCAAACTGAGTTTTGGTTTATAAACAGCGGGGCACAGTAGCTGTGATTTGTGAACGTACCTGTCTGTCGGGACTCGGGAGAGCACACTCGCCACTTCTGACTTCCTTCGCGTTATTATCCTACACTCCACCAGAGCTGTTGGGAGACGGGCCACGTGTGTGGCTATGGTGTGTGGCTGTGTGTGCTAGCAGCAACCACCACCAGGTTCCGCCAAACTGTGTTCAACTCAACTGTCATTGCATCTCTGTATGTATTTATAATTTTATTTTACCGGCGACACGGGTAGGCGGCCGGGTGCCCCCCTTGCCTCTGGGCCCCAACGCAGTCGCGTTGTCTGCGTAGCGCTAGTAACGCCCCTGAATAGCAGCACCCTGACTCTGTTTGACCAGAATGGAACAGAGCCTGCCTGTGAAGGAAGTCGGAAGAGGCCCGGAGGTGGGAAAAGTTATTTCCAAAATGGCGTATGTGCATCGAGCCTATTGGGGGAGGGAGGGAGGGGAGTGGAGAAGATGAGCTGGGGAGGCGAGGAGGAGTTGGCCGGAAGGAAGAGTGGAGGAGGTGACGTGAGGGAGGGAGAAGTGGTGATGCATGGGGAAGAGTGAGAAACGGGCGGGAGAGGAGCTGGTGTTTTGGTCGACGGGGGAGGAGGTCTCATTCTCTGCTTGTTGTGTTCCTGGATATCAGCCAATGAGGAGAATGAGCTGTCTTTACTGTGTGTGTGTGTGTGTGTGTGTGTGTGTGTGTGTGTGTGTGTGTGTGTGTGTGTGTGTGTGTGTGTGTGTGTGTGTGTGTGTGTGTGTGTGTGTGTGTGTGTGTGAGAGATAGAGAGAGTTGGGGGGGGGGTTCTGTAACGGCAACGGTTCTGGTGTGAAATAGAGGGGCATGGGGAGAGCAAGAAGGGGTGGATGTGAGTGAAATTGACAGGGAGGAGGGAGAGAGAGAGAGAGAGAGGAAAACGAGAGGCAGGCAGACAGACAGACAGACAGAGAGGATGAAGTCATTTAGTCTCTCCCAGGTGGTGCAGGCTTTTATGCCATTAAGAGAACCTATCACATAGTGTGCATGTGCATGTGTGCATGTGTGCGCGTGCGTGTGTGCGTGCGTGCGTGTGCGCATGTGTGTGTGTGTGTACCTGTCAGTATTTGTGTTCCTCTGTCTGCGAGCACGCACGCACACATGCGTGTGTGTGTGTGTGTGTGTGTGTGTGTGTGTGTGTGTGTGTGTGTGTGTGTGTGTGTGTGTGTGTGTGTGTGTGTGTGTGTGTGTGTGTGTGTGTGTGTGTGTGTGTGTGTGTGTGTGTGTGTGTGTGTGTCCTCGCTGCCTGCCAACTCTTTAACGAGGGACTGCTGCTAATTTCACAGCTAATACTCAACTGTTCCACTTCACTGAACTCAGCAGGAGAGGAGAGGAGGAGAGCGAGAGAGAGAAGACAGGAGAGAAGAAAATACACCAGGAGAAAGAAGAAAGGAGATGAGAAGACGAGGGGAGGGCAGAGGAGAGGAGCAGAAAGATACACAGATAATTTAAAGAGAGAGGCAGGGTGGAGAGGGGGAGTTAGGGAAGGAAAGGAGAGAAGGAAAACAGAATACAAAGAAAGGGGTGAGACGAGTTTTAGGAAGCGAAGAGATGGGTAGTTTAGTCTAGAGGAGGGGGGAGAGAGAGAGAGAGAGAGAGAGAGAGAGAGAGAGAGAGAGAGAGAGAGAGAGAGAGAGAGAGAGAGAGAGAGAGAGAGCAATCGCTAGTTTATGGATTTTTCTCTTGACCTTCATAGAGTGCTCTGGAATGGTTGGAGGGAGAGGGTGAAAGAGAGATCATGTGGGAGGAAGGAGGGACATAAGGGAAGATCGAGACAGACAGACAGTGAGATGAAGGAGAGAGAGAGACAGCAGGAGAAAGACAAAAATTGAGACAGACATGAGAGGAGATAGAAGAGAGAGAGAGTGTGTGTGTGTGTGTGTGTGTGTGGGGGGGGGGCCTGGGGGGGGCACTGTAGGTATGGAAATCTCGCTCTGCAGCTGTCCTTCTCTTCTCTTCTCTTCTCTTCTCTTCTCTTCTCTTCTCTTCTCTTCTCTTCTCTTCTCTGTGTTTCTACACGGCAATAGTTTGTACAGACTCAATATATGTATCGTCGTCTCTCTGTGTGTGTGTGTGTGTGTGTGTATGCGCTCACGCGTGCATGTGCGTGTGCACACGTGTGTGTGTGCGTGTGTGTGTGTGCGTGCCTGTGCTGCGTGTGTCTGTGCGTGCGTGTGCCTTGCACATGTTGTAAAAGTCCTAACAGTCACAGCAGAAATATTGTCACTTACACACTATAACTGGTTAACTAAAACATCTCACACATACACCCCACAAACCCATTTCCCCCAAACTATAAAAACACTTTCCAAATGATTTGTCATACTTTTTCTGGAAAAACTCTACACACAGATTCCTTCATATCTGACTGGCTGCGCCATGTGTTGTGCTCATGTATACAAAGCACTGGCATTCATTGTTAGAGTCCAACCAATGCCAGAGTTTTGGGTCTGATACCGGTCCCCATTTTGAAGAGTCCTAGACCAACTATTTCCAATGCTTTGACTGATATTTTGTCCAAAAGTGCAAAACTTTCTAATAAATTTGAAATACTTTGATATTGATATAGTATACACTAATAATGAATAACCTTTTGCTTGGTTGTAACTTGTACAGTACTTATTGCAATAAAATATACTTTTTGTTCCACTACATTTCTAGGAAGGGAACATGTACGTTATGAATAAACCACTTAAGCCCTATTTCAAATATAGTGAAAACAACAGATCTGCAAAATCAGGTACAGTGCTTTGAACTGGGGTACAGTACTTTGAACTGGGGTACAGTGCTTTGAACTGGGGTCCAGTGCTTTGAACTGGGGTACAGTGCTTTGAACTGGGATCCAGTGCTTTGAACTGGGGTACAGTGCTTTGAACTGGGGTACAGTGCTTTGAACTGGGGTACAGTGCTTTGAACTGGGGTCCAGTGCTTTGAACTGGGGTCCAGTGCTTTGAACTGGGGTCCAGTGCTTTGAACTGGGGTACAGTGCTTTGAACTGGGGTACAGTGCTTTGAACTGGGGTACAGTGCTTTGAACTGGGGTACAGTGCTTTGAACTGGGGTACAGTGCTTTGAACTGGGGTCCAGTGCTTTGAACTGGGGTACAGTGCTTTGAACTGGGGTACAGTCCTTTGAACTGGGGTACAGTGCTTTGAACTGGGGTCCAGTGCTTTGAACTGGGGTCCAGTGCTTTGAACTGGGGTACAGTGCTTTGAACTGGGGTACAGTGCTTTGAACTGGGGTCCAGTGCTTTGAACTGGGGTACAGTGCTTTGAACTGGGGTACAGTGCTTTGAACTGGGGTACAGTGCTTTGAACTGGGGTACAGTGCTTTGAACTGGGGTCCAGTGCTTTGAACTGGGGTACAGTGCTTTGTCCACCTCTGCTCATGCACACCATTTGGGAGCCACTGTAAGTTCACGTATCAGGGCTGAGGCTTGCCAGGGCTGGACAAGACACACAAGGGTTTGTATTCCCCCCCACGCTGCATGGCTGGCTATAGTGGCTACAGATCATATTGATGTGTCTATCCTATGGGAGCTAGTTCAGTCAGATACTACACTCGAGAGGTTTAACACGCGTGTGCAGCACTATGTGGCCGCTGTACGCAACGCGCCAAGCCGCGGCATGTTGAGCCACTTCAACCCTATATGGTGGACCAGAGTTCCTCCCACTTCAACCCTATATGGTGGACCAGAGTCCCTCCCACTTCAACCCTATATGGTGGACCAGAGTCCCTCCCACTTCAACCCTATATGGTGGACCAGAGTCCCTCCCACTTCAACCCTAAATGGTGGACCAGAGTCCCTCCCACTTCAACCCTATATGGTGGACCAGAGCCCCTCCCACTTCAACCCTAAATGGTGGACCAGAGTCCCTCCCACTTCAACCCTAAATGGTGGACCAGAGTCCCTCCCACTTCAACCCTATATGGTGGACCAGAGTCCCTCCCACTTCAACCCTATATGGTGGACCAGAGTCCCTCCCACTTCAACCCTATATGGTGGACCAGAGTCCCTCCCACTTCAACCCTATATGGTGGACCAGAGCCCCTCCCACTTCAACCCTATATGGTGGACCAGAGCCCCTCCCACTTCAACCCTATATGGTGGACCAGAGTCCCTCCCACTTCAACCCTATATGGTGGACCAGAGCCCCTCCCACTTCAACCCTATATGGTGGACCAGAGTCCCTCCCACTTCAACCCTATATGGTGGACCAGAGCCCCTCCCACTTCAACCCTTTATGGTGGACCAGAGTCCCTCCCACTTCAACCCTATATGGTGGACCAGAGTCCCTCCCACTTCAACCCTATATGGTGGACCAGAGTCCCTCCCACTTCAACCCTATATGGTGGACCAGAGTCCCTCCCACTTCAACCCTATATGGTGGACCAGAGTCCCTCCCACTTCAACCCTATATGGTGGACCAGAGTCCCTCCCACTTCAACCCTATATGGTGGACCAGAGCCCCTCCCACTTCAACCCTATATGGTGGACCAGAGCCCCTCCCACTTCAACCCTATATGGTGGACCAGAGTCCCTCCCACTTCAACCCTATATGGTGGACCAGAGCCCCTCCCACTTCAACCCTATATGGTGGACCAGAGTCCCTCCCACTTCAACCCTATATGGTGGACCAGAGCCCCTCCCACTTCAACCCTTTATGGTGGACCAGAGTCCCTCCCAGCTATTGTGCGAAATAGCCGGAAAATAGCCGCTCGACAAGCTCGCCGATCGGATATTTTCTGTGAATGCTTTCCCCACAATACAGAGAGGAAGGGGGAGAGGTTGTTATAAGTGTGTGTGTGTGTGTGTGTGTGTGTGTGTGTGTGTGTGTGTGTGTGTGTGTGTGTGTGTGTGTGTGTGTGTGTGTGTGTGTGTGTGTGTGTGTGTGTGCGTATGCAATTAAATGTTTTTTTCTAATGTGCTGAGTAGGGAGTAATGTACAGCATAGAAGAACCTGAACACCAAGATCAAATGTAATATTCGTACTTGCATTTTATTAATAAAAGTAAATAGTTCTCGAGCTATTCATGTTCTCTTTTCTATTCGAGAGTTATCTGACCGAATTGCAATGATGTTGACTAGGATCTTTGGCCCAAACCCGTCCAGAGACAGAATGCTGAGCCAGAATAGATGTATTTCTTACAATAATTACCTAGTGTCACAAAGCCAGCCTTCATCTGCGTTTGCAATGCATATTGCCCCAGGCCACGCTGGGCAAGACCTACGCTGTGGAGTGTATCGGCGGAAGTAGCGTGATTTTGGCGGAAGTACCGCTCAAGGAAATTACGTTGACGCTTTACAAATCTGTTTACATTCTCCGTGAATTAAACATTTGTTGCGATTGGTCGAAAAAATATGGTATCCAGGGGAAATACATCTGACGGATGTTCCTGCCCGACACTTCCGCCGATACACTCTCTGCCTTAGGTCGTGACCAGGCTTTTCTCTTCGCAGATGTGTAAGGCTGGGGCCGAGGCTAGCACCAGGCAGGTTAAGTCTGGCCCCTCTGATTTGTGGAAGGACTTCACGGCCGAAGTGGTGACGAGCCAACCAGATTCGTCTGGAACCAGGCTATAACCAACCAGGGCCCAGTATTCAAATATGGGGCGGGACATTGCAAAAATACAAATCTGATACTGAGAGGGACGAGACTAATATACACACATCATACACTCTCATAGTTGGTAATCTATGGCTTTTTGTGTCTTGATGTCTGAAGGCAAAGTCTGATTCGGATCTGAGATTAGACAGGTTTTTTTTTGTAAAGAATTGTTTTTAGAGTTTGTGAAGATGATGATTATGATGTTATGCATTTGGTGTTTAGAGTTTTTTGAGGAAATAGAACATCATGTCAAGAAATGTGTCTTCTTTGCAATATAAAAAATAAACTGCAATAGGAGAGGGCTCGGGAATACTGTTAGGCCTGTCTCTGTGGCTTTGGAGCATGTGTGGTTGTGTGCGCGTGCGCACTATGCGCGCGCGTGTGTGTGTGCGTGTGTGTGTGAATTGGGTGGGTGGGGAGTGTAATCTGAGGGTGTCTGGTCCTATACCTGCCTTAAATCAGAATGGGGCTTATTCACGCTATAATCTGATTTACACCATGCACACATGCACGCACGCACATGCAAGCACACACACACACACACACACACACACACACACACACACACACACACACACACACACACACACACACACACACACACACACACACACACACACACACAGCTCTCTTTCTCTATGCCCTCCTCTCTGTCTAGTTTTGTCCATCTGAGCTCTCTCTCTCTCTCTCTCTCTCTCTCTCTCTCTCTCAAAGCAAATACAATACAGCTATGCAACTAAACATACAAATTAAAGTAAAAAACAACAACAATAAAACAAACTAAAAATGAATACAGAAAAGGAATTCTCAAATATAAAATATTGAATATATAAAATCAAAGTCCAGTCATATTAAACAAATACACAAATCACAGTTATGTACTTGACAAGGTATCTCTTGATATATTTTTTGAAAGTAATTTCTTTATTGTAGATAAGATGTAATGTATTGCAGATAAGATGAAGCTGAATTACAGTGCACAGTTCTCGAGCAGCGGATCATGTGGCCCTGGTCTTTCCTTAACGGGACTGATCGAGGGTAGCATAAGTCGGGACTTGATCACCCCGGCTGGGTCACCTGAGTGAGGGGTATGATGTTGCGAGACCGAAACCCCAATGACGTTGGGATACTGTACATGCGTCCCAGGTGCATCCATGCAATGTTTTATTTTTCTTCTCTCCATTGGTCCATGTTTTTTACCAGATCAAGAGTGTTTGCAGGCATCCGTTGGAGTCTGTTGGCCTATGTTTTGCATTTATTGGCATCTGAAGTCTGTTGGCGTCTGTTGGTGTCGACTGGCATTTTGTTGGCATCTATCAACATCTGTTGGAGTCCGTCAACGTCTGTTGGAGTCTGTTAACATCTGTTTGGAGTATTTTAGCTTCCCGTGGCTGTCGTGCAGAAACCTTGTATCTCCATATTTCAAGCTTTTATGTTTATTGAGGGGCGGTATAGGCCGTCCTATGCCCAGCTTTGTGTGTTTGTGTGTACCACGGAATGTGATATACCGGTATGATGATAAGAGCGCCCCTCATTTATTTATTGTCTCCACCAGGCCGAAGGCATGGGGAGAGAGTATGTTTTGCACTCCGTCCGTGTGTGTGTGTGTCCGTGTGTCCGTGTGTGTGTCCTTCCGTCCGTCTGTTACCAGCTAATCTCCGGCACCGTTAACCCGGTCGATGCCAAACTTTGCACACACACTCCCTGGATGCCAACGATGAACCTCTGCCCCACATTTTCCAGAACGGCCTGTTATAGCGCCACCAGGAGGCCGCTTTGTGCAAAACAAGTTTTTGGACAGTACACCTACAGATTTTGTCCAAACATCACACAAATTGGTACACAGTCTCTCTAGAGCCATTCAACGAAACAGGTCTTTCAGATTTCTCAGACTCCATCCTGATTGGCTAAGATTGGCTTCCAAATTTCGCAGGAGTGCTCAGTTTCAAACAAAATGCTGCAAATCATGAACACATCATGTGATTTCCGTGAAATTGTGCACGCACATTCCCACTAGGCCGAGGAAGAAATGACACATGAACATTTTCAACTCAGCCTCATGGTGGCGCTATAACTGGCCGAAAAGTGTTTTTACCTCTAACTGCATGGATCTGTGGATAACTTTGTATGCCAACTCCCTAGAGGCCAAGGAAAAACATTTGCCTGGAATTTTTCACATCTGCTCTTTATAGCGCCACCAGGAGGCCGACATATGTAAAACACATTTTCTAATATTACTCCTTCAGATTTTATCCAAATTTCACGCAAATCAGTACACATGTTCTCCATAGTCATGTGATCAAGACGGGTTTGTTTGATTTATCATAATC
>NC_136799.1:14308610-14323610 GCF_951216825.1 Electrona antarctica | reverse complement strand
GTGATGCACTTTGCTGCCGTTGCATTTAGGCTATGGGACTGTTCTCTTCCTGCTGTCGCATGGAATGCAGACCAGCCTCTCCTCTGTAGTGAAAATATAAGAACGTTTTACCTACTCACCAATACAAAAGCGGCTTGTGTAATTTGAAAGCCTATACTTTCCTTAGTGGACGAACTCTGAGACCCCCACCACACGTATAAAATGTACTTTTTGGCCAGAAAGGGATTGTTTTTAGGCGAATTACACAAGCCGCCTTTGTATTGGTGAGTAGGTAAAACGTTCTTATATTTTCACTACAGAGGAGAGGCTGGTCTGCATTCCATGCGACGGCAGGAAGAGAACAGTCCCATCGCCTAAATGCAACGGCAGCAAAGTGCATCAGGCTATGGACCAGAGCTAGGTTTAACCCAAGTATTGAGGGATTAACCACTTAAACCCCAGCATCCGTACAGATCGCTTGTCGGTCTGCCATTTCCTGCAAAAGACCTCCCCACAATAACAGAAAACAGAACTTTTTTATGTCAACCATATGGTGTGACAGACAGACAGACAGACAGACAGACAGACAGACAGACAGACAGACAGACAGACAGACAGACTCTATTTGCTGTCCATTTCATTTGGCTGGTCCATCCAAATGAAACACACTGCAATAAACCAGAGAATATATCTCAGATGTTCAGAGGCGCTAAGAATTTGAGTTCTATGTGCGTGCATGCGTGCGTGCGTGCGCTCCTTGTGTTCCTAAGCTGTATTGATATTGGTAGACACGCTACAGTTCTGCTGCATGAGACACAGATAATGGATTAGAAATGGATTCATGACTCTGACTGTCTGGAGCTCTGGAGCTGCACATATGAGACCACATGCCTATATCGCGCACGCACGCACGCACGCACGCACGCACGCACGCACGCACGCACGCACGCACGCACGCACGCACGCATACAGTATAATAATGATTTCTTTCTTTGCCTGTTTGTCCTTACGGAGCTTCTTTTTGCAAACGTGCACGCTGCAGCACATGGCCAATTATTGTTGTGATTGTGATTTAACTCATTTACTTATTTGATCTTTTTATTACAAAACATGCATTAACCGCTTCAGCCCTATGTATACTGTACATTTCGGCCATTTGAAAATAGCACATTTTCGAGCTTGTAGATCTGAGACTTTCAAAAGATTTGTATACAATTGAACCCTTGACATTCTGCATAATAAGTCCTTGATATACCAACATGTTTGTAGGCTACTTTTACTCAAGCACATTTTGAATACTGTACTTTTACTTATTTTTAGTACTTTTATTAGTATTTCTGCATTGATGAATTCATATTTTTATAAAAGTAAAAAAATGTGAGTACCTTTTCCACCGCTGGAGGTTTGTGCGTGAAAGTGAGGATACATGAGGGTGACCTCTGAGTGACCTCTTGTTGACCTGGAAGTGAAACCCAACACGCCCACTCACCTTCCCAGAATCCTCTCTGCTCACTGTAGGGTCGTAAAACAAGCCATCAGCGAGGAGACCCGCATAGAGCACACACACACACACACACACACACACATACACACACACATACACACACACACACACACACACACACACACACAGGCGCGCACGTGTATTCTCCCTTCTGTGACAAGCTCTTTAAAAAGCGATCAGCCCACCCTGCTGAACTTTATGACACACACATTCACTCTCTCTCTCTCTCGTACACGCATGCATGCATGCACGCGCACAGACACACACACACACACACACACACACACACACACACACACACACACACACACACACACACACACACACACACACACACGTATGCACATGCATGCACACCTATGCTTTCTCTCATGGACATCTACACATGCACTCACTATAAACAGACACAGGCCAGCTCCCAGTGACACGCTCTTTAAAGAACCATCAAACCACCCAGATGAACTTTACGACATGGGTGTCACTTGATGTTTATATGGGCAGGCACGCACGCACGCACGCACGCACGCGCGCACGCACGCACGCACGCACGCACGCACGCACGCACGCACGCACGCGCGCACGCACGCACGCACGCACGCACGCACGCACGCACGCACGCACACACGTGACAAGCCACAAAACAAGTGTTGCATCAACCTACTCACCCGCTACATGATAAATATGTCTCTATGAGTCAAGGTCATACAAACCATCACACAGACACGCACACACTCACCCACGGCGCACGCACGCACACACGCACGCACGCACACACACACACACACACACAGCATTATGATATACAGGTATGTTTTGAGTGTAATACTTTCCAAGTCATCTGCCAAAGTGAACACGGTTTGAATAGGTGTGTGTGTGTGTGTGTGTGTGTGTGTGTGTGTGTGTGTGTGTGTGTGTGTGTGTGTGTGTGTGTGTGTGTGTGTGTGTGTGTGTGTGTGTGTGTGTGTGTGTGTGTGTGTGCACGTGTGTGTGTGTTTAGCAGGGTTAGCCGACCATCAAAGAGCTGTTGTACTTCATGTACAGTATATGGTAGAGAGACATGCGTGCGTGCGTGCGTGCGTGCGTGCGTGCGTGCGTGCGTGCGTGCGTGCGTGCGTGCGTGCGTGCGTGCGTGTGTGTGTGTGTTTCATGGCCACACAGGCAGCCTAACAGTAATTGGTGCTGACATAAGAGAACACGCATGAACACATACAAACGATATGTTACACAGCTGTCTGATACAGGAGAGAGAGAGAGATAGAGAGAGAGAGGGGGGGGGGCGTGGGGGGGCAAGGCAGAGGAGAGGGAGAGAGAAAAAAGAAGTGTCTGGCAGGTGTCTTGTAATGGAAAGGTCACAGGTTTGATATCCTCCATAGACATCCTGTCAATCTCTCCTCTCCTCTCCCCTCATCTCCTCTCCTCCCCTCATCTCCTCTCCTCTCAACTCCTATAGTCTTCTCTCCATTCATTATTTTTTCCTTGATAAGGAAATGACAAACAACAATAAGAAAGTGATTTTCTTGGTGACATCCATTTTTCACCTCGAGGGATAAACAACTCCTCTCCTCTCTCAATCTCTCTCCGCTCCAACACATTTTGTTGTATTGTTTTCGCAAGAAAAAAATTAATCGCCTGTCCACTTGTGTGTGTGTGTGCATGGGTGTGAGTTTGTGTTTATTATTATCTGTGCATAATTTTCACACGTGCACCTTTGCCAGTGTGTATGCATTTCTATGTTCATGCTTACTGTGTGTAGATCTGCATGAATGTGCGCACGCGCGTGTGTGTGTGTGTGTGCGTGCGTGCGTGCGTGCGTGCGTGCGTGCCTGCGTGCGTGCGTGCCTGCGTGCCTGCGTGCGTGCCTGCGTGCGTGCGTGCGTGCAGCCCAGAGAGGTTTAGTCGGTTGATTTATTGCCAAGATAATTCATATTGACAGCACATGATGAGGAGCTGCACAGAAAAGTTACAATACACTGTTACACACGAGAGCGAGAGAGAGAGAGAGAGAGAGAGAGTGAGAGAGAGAGAGAGAGAGAGAGAGACTAGACGTCATAAGTAGATTTAACCATTTATTGCAACACATTGAATGCAGTTAAACGTGTCTGTACTGGCTCCGCACTCTTTATTGTGTTCCCTAAATGTTGCTAAGCAGCATGGTAAATGAGTGTAAAAGAGTGAATGTAAAACATTCGTCTGTATTGATGAGAGCTAGGTGTACAGAATTGACAACCAAAGATTGCAATAATGCAGATTTATTTTTCTTCTTGCAAGGAAGGGGTCCAAAAATAAGGTAATATAAACAAAAGGAACTCACATGCCTAAGTCAAGCATAACCGTCTAGAGCTATACCTTTTGATGAGGGATGCCTAAATAAGCCAAGACAGTCTAGAGCTAGTGTAGTGTAGTGTAGTGTAGTGTAGTGTAGTGTAGTGTAGTGTAGTGTAGTGTAGTGTAGATTTCTTTTTTTTGGGAGGGTGAACTATATCTCTTTAACACCTCCTCCTCTCTCCTGCTCTCCAGGCTCCAGGCCCTATATCTCTTTAACACCTCCTCCTCTCTCCTGCTCTCCAGGCTCCAGGCCCTTCTCTTTAACACCTCCTCCTCTCTCCTGCTCTCCAGGCTCCAGGCCCTTCGCTTGGGAGGGTGAACTATATCTCTTTAACACCTCCTCCTCTCTCCTGCTCTCCAGGCTCCAGGCCCTTCGCTTGGGAGGGTGAACTATATCTCTTTAACACCTCCTCCTCTCTCCTGCTCTCCAGGCTCCAGGCCCTTCGCTTGGGAGGGTGAACTATATCTCTTTAACACCTCCTCCTCTCTCCTGCTCTCCAGGCTCCAGGCCCTTATATCCAGGCCCTATATCTCTTTAACACCTCCTCCTCTCTCCTGCTCTCCAGGCTCCAGGCCCTTCTATATCTCTTTAACACCTCCTCCTCTCTCCTGCTCTCCAGGCTCCAGGCCCTTCTATATCTCTTTAACACCTCCTCCTCTCTCCTGCTCTCCAGGCTCCAGGCCCTTCGGAAGGAGAAGTCTCGGGACGCGGCGCGCTCACGCCGGGGCAAGGAGAACTTTGAGTTCTACGAGCTGGCCAAGATGCTGCCCCTCCCGGGAGCCATCACCAGCCAGCTGGACAAGGCCTCCATCATCAGGCTGACCATCAGCTACCTGAAGATGAGGGACTTCACCACCCAGGGAGACCCCCCTTGGACCGTCTGCAGAGACGGACCCCCGCCCAACACCTCGGTCAAAGGTAGGCTCTAGAGGAGGGCCGTGTGGGGGACGTTTTCTGGTGGGTGGGTTGATTGATTATAGTTGGTTATAAAGAATGGCACAATAGCACTTCCAAAAAAATAATGGGAAGCTCCGCACACTCAGATCTGTGCACAATAAATGTATTTATTTGCAAGCTTTCGGTCGATATTGACCTTCTTCAGGCATAATCAAAAAGTGACATAGGACAGAATATATGTTCATCACTTGATGAACATATACGTATATAGACGTATAGACCATATAGACCGAGCTTTCAAATAAATACATTGATTGTGCACAGATCTGAGTGTGCGGAGTGTGACTCCAGCACCTTACTTAACCGTCTGCCCGCCAGGATTAATTCATCTATCTATCGCGCATTGGCAAGGTTTTAGTTTTATCACACGCAACCCTTATTTTGAAGAGCCTAATATCCGTAACTGGATGACAAAATGCTGTGTGTGGTGTCTTGACCGGTTGTTGTTCTCTCGGTCGGTGGTTTTTCTTTTTTACATTTGTGTACAATAGCACTTCCAAAAAACACATGGATGGATGGATGGCTCTATGCACATATTATGTCATTTTGGAAATAACTCTTCCTACTTCCGGGCCTCTTTCGACTTCCTTCACAGGTGTTACCGATGATACTAATAAAGGCTCTGTTCCACTCTGGTCAAACAGAGTCAGGGTGCTGCTGTTGTGCATGTTGGCTCACTGGAAACACTCCGCTGCACCAGTGGGTCTCAAAGTGTCCTAGAGTGGGTTCCAAATGTAACTCTGAGAGTTATGGGGGTTGTTGAAATTTAAAAAGTTTGTACACTAAATGGAACAGTGCCTTAATTAGTATCATCAGTAACACCTGTGAAGGAAGTCGGAAGAGTTATTTCCAAAATGGTGTATGTGCATAGAGCCTGTTGTTACCATTACCAGTCCTACTAGTACACTGCAATTATTTCTGCAGCTTGTGCTACAATTACTACTACAAAAGCATGACCACTACAGTACTGCTATGACTACTACTACTACTACTACTACTACTACTACTACTACTACTACTACTACTACTACTACTACTACTACTACTACTACTACTACTATTAGTATACTGTTTGCCTAGTACTGAGTACAGCACAGAGGAGGCTTAATTTTTGGGCTTATTAGTTAAGGCTTAGATACAGTCTTTATTCATATTTGATTATGAATGAATACATGCTTGTGTAATTTTGGGGGCATGTTTGGGCCTATAAGACGCCTGAGGGTGAGAAGTGACCAAGGGCGAGGTCGTGTGCACGCATCCACCTGGGTGACAGCAGACTACGGCGGTCAGTTCAATATATGGAATTAATTCTGTACTGGCCATACTGTATATGGAGCCTGTCTTGAGTGTACAGGGTTTGATGTGGTCAGATCGACATATGGAATGTCAGAACAGGTCAGCTCCATATGGAGATCTAAGGGTGGCAGCGGGGCAGTGTACAGGGTTTGATGAGGGCCCAGTTAGAGCTGGGCCTAATTTCCGGGTGTGTTGAGAACTCTATGTTGTTGAGGTTTAAGGTCAGATGCCCATATATGGGCATTCCCATATATGGGCTTAATATTGATGACATCAGGGATCATGGAGATCCCTGATGATGTCACATCATGTCACGAGGGGTGACCAACCAAAACAACTGACTGACTGACTGACTGACTGACTGACTGACTGACTGACTGACTGACTGACTGACGGGAAATGCACGATTTGATTTCATAGTAAATGCGACCTGTGGTCGCAATAATAATAATACATTAATTATTTAATGCTTTTCTCTGTACCCATAAGTCGCTTTACAGCAAAACCTAATTAAGAGAAAACTAGTTAAACAACTTAAAAAGAAGCATTGGAAAATAAAACCTAAAACTAAAGGTCAGAATGGGAGCATGAAGTCTGAATCTGTGGGTTTGCTGGTGGCTTTGCTTTGATGTGATGTTCTTATGGGAGGGGACTGCAACTGAGAAAGCTCTGTCACTCCAGGGTTGAGGTCAGATGTTGTTCTTATGGGAGGGGACTGCAACTGAGAAAGCTCTGTCACTCCAGGTTTGAGGTCAGATGTTGAGTTGCCGGCCAATATTGATGACATCAGGGATCTCCATATATGGGCTTAATTGCGACAGCAGATCGCATTTACTATGACATCAAATGTCATAGTGATGTCACGAGACCTGGGCACAGTGGGCACCATATATGGGGGCTTTCCCATGTATGGGGATTTTGGGTGATACACTGACTGACTGACGGGAAGTGCACGTTTTCATAGTAAATGCGACCTGTGGTCGCAATAAAGTCTCCACGTCTCTTCAGCTCTTGCATATTTATTTAACCGAAACATATGACTTGCGAACCACAGCGTGGTTGATTCGATTTAATTCAGGATCGCCTCTTGTCTTGATTGTTTAAACATGACGTCATGGGCCGTTATATTTGTGCTGCATATTAAAAAAAATGTTGAAAGAACTTTAGAAGGTTTAGAAGGCATTTGTAGAATCGGCCTTGGCTCTTAATTTACGCTAATTGAATGAACCAGCTTCTAAGTCAAACAGAAGGGGCTGCTGGGGATTTTTAATTAGACCTCTCAACAAGTATAACACAATGTTATTACCTACTACTACGACTGCTACTTTAGAGGTTTAATCCTAGTAATTGGCGTAATTTACACCTTTTTCCTGTGTTTGGTTATTTCACATTGCCACGTTGTTGTTTCATTGCTTTCCAAGCTGACAGGCTGTGTGCTTAAAGCAGAATGATGATAGCATGGTGTTCTCTCCCACATGCT
This sequence comes from Electrona antarctica, assembly GCF_951216825.1. NCBI lineage: Eukaryota > Metazoa > Chordata > Actinopteri > Myctophiformes > Myctophidae > Electrona > Electrona antarctica. Next base: position 14,316,068 of record NC_136799.1, on the reverse strand, counting down.
GCCTTCTCCCTTCCTCTGATGAATTTCTGCCTTAAGTAGACACGCACGCACACACGCACCGCACACACGCACGCACCGCACGCACGCACGCACGCACGCATGCACCGCACGCACACACGTGCGCACGCACGCACGCGCGCGCACACAAACACACACACTTGTGGATCTAAAGTGGCGTTTGCCTTTGAAATGGTGTCTTTGTGTGTCTGTGTTAAAGGAGATAGAGTCACTGAGCGCGCTCAGACGAGCGGTCGTGGAGATTAAAGCAAATTGCCGGAAATATCTGTTGCCTTGGTCGTGTGTGTGTGTGTGTGTGTGTGTGTGTGTGTGTGTGTGTGTGTGTGTGTGTGTGTGTGTGTGTGTGTGTGTGTGTGTGTGTGTGTGTGTGTGTGTGTGTGTGTGTGTGTGTGTGTGTGTGTGTGTGTGTGTTCGCGCGCGTGCGTGCATACATGCAATGGCTTGCATATTATATTGATGTGTGTCGGGTTTTGTGTGTGTAGCCCTGCATGTTTCTAGATGCACATTAACGTGTGCATGTATTTGTATTTGTATGTGTGTGTGTGTGTACAACTGTCGTAAGACTGTGTGTGTGTGTGTGTGTGTGTGTGTGTGTGTGTGTGTGTGTGTGTGTGTGTGTGTGTGTGTGTGTGTGTGTGTGTGTGTGTGTGTTGTATGTGCATACACGCCACAACAGATGGCATCATTGTTGTCAGCCCTTTGAAGAAGCACATGCATTTTAATGAGCAGAAATGCATACGGTGAATTTGCGAGTGTGTGTGAGAGAGAGGCTGTGTATTTCTGAATTGTTTCAGTGCTTGGAGCGAGTGTGTGTGCCTGTGTGTGTGTGTGTGTGTGTGTGTGTGTGTGTGTGTGTGTGTGTGTGTGTGTGTGTGTGTGTGTGTGTGTGTGTGTGTGTGTGTGTGTGTTGTAACACAGAAAAATCAAGTCAAATGATGCTGTACATGCAGCTATTGTGACAATTAAACACACACACACACACACACACACACACACACACACACACACACACACACACACACACACATACACCTTTCGTATAGGCAAATTTGGTGATGTCATATACATGTATATTTATTGTGACCACAGGTCGCATTTGCTATGAAAACGTGCATTTCCCGTCAGTCAGTCAGTCCGTCAGTCCGTCACCCCACGTCTCCATATATGGTCATGCCTCGTGACATCACGTGACATCATCAGGGATGGAGATTCCTGATGTCATCAGTATTGGCCAGTAACTCTACGTCTGACCTCAAACACTTAAGCCAAATTCCAAATAGCTCAAATCTCGGCCACTCGCTCACTCACACTCGATTTGTCCAGCATGGCATGAAATTGGTGACCTGCCGAAATATGTGACCATCTTGTGGACTTCACACAACTGCAACAATCTGGCTCTCCAGCAAGAGCGAGGTGAAATAATTCAGTCTGTAATTTCACCTCGCTGTCTCTCAATTTACATTCGGACACTGACGTGACATTGGTATTGTCTACACGATTGTCACATATTTCAGCAGGTCAACAATTACACCATAACATCACCATGCTGGAGTGACCGAGTGTGATTGAGCGAGTGGCCGAGATTTGGGGTATTACCCAGGGGGCAAAGGGGGTTGACCTGCATTTGTCATAACATACAAAGTTGTCCACCAGAAATAATATCTATGACCCCATAGGATCACAACCTATATGGACAACTCGGTCAATTTTGTTGCGAAAGTCCAATATGGCCGCCCCCAATATTAGCCCCTATTAGTTATAATGGGGGGTGAATAGGGCACAATTTTAAACTGAGAGATATTTCCACGAAACTTCTCAGGTTGATCAATGATATGAATACGAACATTTTTTGTATTTCAAGTTTCCATGAAATCCAATATGGCCGCCACAATATTAGCACCAAGAAAATAGGTTTTGGCTCTAACTTCTGAACCAGATGAGCTAGAAATGCAAACGTGGTGTCTATTTCATGGTTTCTGACCATGAGAGACTCAATGGAATACCTATTTTTATTATTGGGTGTGTCTGGACCCTTATTGTGCATATTTACAAGATGGTGGCTACCCGAAATAGTGCTTTACCATGATTTCTACCATGATTGTTGACTGTTTTGGCAAACACAAGCAATATTAATCCATTGGCTAAGATTCATGGCACAGAAGGAACATATTTTCTTGAGCTTGCATATTGTCAAAATGGCTGCAAACATGAAAAAGAAAAGAGACATTACATTTCCTGTCAGATCCTATTACCCAGGGGGGCAAACCACCCCTTTTTGGATACCTGCATTGGATACCTGCATGCCATAACATCAAAGGTTGTCCACCAGAAATATCTATGACCCAATAGAATCACAACCTATATGGACACACCGGTCAATTTCTTTGCTGGAAATCCAATATGGCCACCACAATATTAGCCCCCATTTGCCTATAATGCAGGTGAATAGGGCAACATTTTTAACTGAGGGATATTTCCACGAAACCTCACAGGTTGATCAATGATATGAATACCATAATGGTTTGTATTGGAAGTTTGCATGATATCCAATATGGCCACCACAATACTAGCACCCAGAAAATAGGTTTGGCTCTAAATTCTGAACCAGATGACCTATAAATACAAACTCATGGTTTCTAACCACGAGAGATATATAAATATTTTAGCCATAATTTCCCTCTATTAAGTATTATTGTTATTGGGTGTTTCTTTGCAGAAAGACATCCCTCTGGCTGTATTTTGGTTTTGTTCTACTGTTTCTGTTGGCATTTCCTCTGTTTATGTTGACAATCATCCCTGGCAGGGACGTGCATCGCCAAGCCGGACATCCCTTCACTGAGTATGTATGGTCTCTCAGTGATGGTCCCCTGTCCATCTAGAGCCAGCCTGGCCTATGCCAGAAAATCTGTTCATGTGCCAGGGACTGGAGACAAGATGCAGCAGGAGCTTCACTCCATTCCTGACTGGGGATGCATCACCATTATCTTGGACTCTGGCTGGCATCCTGTCATGAAAGGACGCGATGAGAGAGATCAATGTCCCTGGACAGCCAAACTTGCCAGGGATCTGCCACAGGCCCTCACGATTGACTGTGTGAAAGGCCTTGGTGAGGTCGACAAACACCATATAGAGACCTTTCTGCTCTCTGCACTTTTCTTGCAGCTGGCAAATGGAAAAGATCATGTTACAGGTACCTCTGCCTCCGTGGAAACCACATTGGGATCCAGGGACAACATTCTCAGCATGGCTGATTAGCCGGTTGAGGATGATTCTTGCTAAGATCTTTCCTGTGATGTTCAGGACTCAGGAGGGCTATACCATGATGGTTATCGCAGTATGCCCTGTCCCCTTTCCTCTTGTAAACATGCACCTCCTGGTGCCTTTCCAGAAGTGGTTTGTTGGAGTGCTTTCACTGTCTCTGCACTGGTGGGGGGGGCTTTGATTGGCAGCTGGGGTATCGTGGCAATATCCTCTTCGGAAATTGAGGACTCTCTGTTTAAGACCTCACTGAAGTGCTCTTCCCAGTGTGCTAGGATGTCACTCTTGTCAATGAGCAGGACACTTGTCAGAGGAGCGGACTGGAGTTGAGCCAGTGGTTTTGGGCCCATAAAGAGCACACAGAATGATGCATGCATCTGAGACATTCCCAGTCAGGAATGGAGTGAAGCTCCTGCTGCATCTTGTCTCCAGTCCCTGGCACATGAACAGATTTTCTGGCAGCCTTTGATACAGCTACATGATATTGTCTTGTTCATTGACATAGGCCAGGCTGGCTCTGTAGATGGACAGGGGACTGCATTCCAGTCACTGAGAGACCATCCAGACTCAGTGAAGGAAGGGATGTCCGGCTTGGCGATGCACGTCCCTGCCAGGGATGATTGTCAACATAAACAGAGGAAATGCCAACAAACAGTAGAACAAAACCAAAATACAGCCAGAGGGATGTCTTTCTGCAAAGAAACACCCCAGAACAATAATATCTTTCGTGGTTAGAAACCATGAGTTTGTATTTCTAGCTCATCTGGTTCAGAATTTAGAGCCAAACCTATTTTCTGGGTGCTAGTATTGTGGTGGCCATATTGGATATCATGGAAACTTCCAATACAAAAACATATGGTATTCATATCATTGATCAACCTGTGAAGTTTTGTGGAAATATCCCTCAGTTAAAAATGTTGCCCTATTCACCCGCATTATAGGCTAATGGGGGCTAATATTGTGGTGGCCATATTGGATTTCCAGCAAAGAAATTGACCGGTGTGTCCACAGGTTGTGATTCTATTGGGTCATAGATATTTCTGGTGGACAACCTTTGATGTTATGGCAAATGCAGGTTATCCAAAAAAGGAGTGGTTTGCCCCCCTGGGTAATAGGATCTGACAGGAAATGTAATGTCTTTTCTTGTTCATGTTTGCAGCCATTTTGACAATATGCAAGCTCAAGAAAATATGTTCCTTCTGTGCCATGAATCTTAGCCAATGGATTAATATTGCTTGTGTTTGCCAAAACAGTCAACAATCATGGTAGAAATCATGGTAAAGCACTATTTCGGGTAGCCACCATCTTGTAAATATGCACAATAAGGGTCCAGACACACCCAATAATGAAAATAGGTATTCCATTGAGTCTCTCATGGTCAGAAACCATGAAATAGACGCCAAGTTTGCATTTCTAGCTTATCTGGTTCAGAAGTTAGAGCCAAAACCTATTTTTTGGTGCTAATAATGTGGCGGCCATATTGTGGCGGCCATATTAGATTTCATGGAAACTTGCAATACAAAAGATGTTCGTATTCATATCATTGATCAACCTGAGAAGTTTCGTGGAAATATCTCTCAGTTTAAAATTGTGCCCTATTCACCCCCCATTATAACTAATAGGGGCTAATATTGGGGGCGGCCATATTGGACTTTCGCAACAAAATTGACCGAGTTGTCCATATAGGTTGTGATCCTATGGGGTCATAGATATTATTTCTGGTGGACAACTTTGTATGTTATGACAAATGCAGGTTTCCTAAAAAAAGGGTGCTTTGCCCCCTGGGTATATTGGAATTTGGCACTTGATATATATATAATAATAATAATAATAATTAATTACATTTTTATAGTGCTTTTCCAAGTGCTCAAAGCGCTTTACAATGGTTCATTCATTCATACATTGGGAGGTGAAGCGGCGAACAGTCGACGCCAGCGTCCTCACTTCCCACATTCACACACCAATGGTGGCAAGCTAGCACCGACCGACTCATTGGAGGCAATGTAGGGTTCAGTGTCTTGCCCAAGGACACTTCGACATGTGGACAGGAGGAGCCGACCCAGGGATCATTGGACGACCTGCTCTACCTCCTGAGCCACAGCCACTCCAAATATATATATTGAGCTGACCTGTTCTGACATTCCATGTTGATCCTTCACCCGTCCATCCCTCCTCTTCGATGTCTCCCTTTTGACTGATACCTGTCCATTCAAACTGTAGACGGGCCTTTTGACTGATACCTGTCCATTCAAACTCTAGACGGGCCCTCCCCAAAGTTATTAGTGGAGCCGCACCCGGCAGCCGGTGAAAACTAGAGTTCTCAACAGGCCCGAAAATGAAGGCCGGGCCCTCATCACACCCTGTACACTCAAGACATTCCCCTCTGCCACCCTTAGATCTCCATATATGGAGCGGACCTGTTCTGACATTCCATCCCTGTGTTGGTGTCGGTGTATCCTTGAGCAAGACAATTAACCCCTCACTTTTTGGGGTGATTGTTCAAAAACAGCATTTACTGGCAAGTGAAAATGCACACATGTAGGGCAGGCACACACAAACACATTACATTATGGCAAGCTGCATCTCCCAAGCTGTCCTTCTTTGCCCCCTTTCCACCGCACACACACACACACACACACACACACACACACACACACACACACACACACACACACACACACACACACACACACACACACACCAAGGTGAAGTGTACCTCGGTGTCCTCTCTGTCTCCTATTGACTCACTCTAATGAATGAATATCCTGTAAGAGCCTTTGTGTGTGTGTGTGTGTGTGTGTGTGTGTGTGTGACTGTGTGTGTGTGTGTGTGTGTGTGTGTGTGTGTGTGTGTGTGTGTGTGTGTAATTCAGTATGTGTGTAGAGAAAACGTGTGCGCATGCATGTGTGTTTCTGTTTCTCTGCAGTGTGTGTGTGTGTGTGTGTGTGTGTGTGTGTGTGTGTGTTGCAGCAGAAGACTATTGATTTTGCCTTTTGTGTGGCCGCTCTGCATCGGTACAGGTAATGGAGGTCTGTGTGCGTGTGCGTGCGCATGCGTGTGTGCGTGTGCGTGTGCGTGCGCATGCGTGTGTGTGTCAGTTAATTTAAATGCTTGGCTCTTTCTACCAATCTATTTGCCTCTAGCTCTGAGCAGAGACACAGAGGACAGAGGAAATCTGCTCTGTATTGTTTGTGAGTGTGTGTATGTGTGCTCTTGCACGTACGTGCGCATGTGTGTGTGTGTGTGTGTGTGTGTGTGTGTGCGTGCGTGCACTCCTGTACGTGTGTGTGTGTGTGTGTGAGTTAATTTAAATGGCTGATTCATTCCAGCAGTCTTATTTGCCCAGAGCTCTCACACAGAAAACACATTTAAATACTGCTGTCTGAGAGAGAGAGAGAGATTGGGAGAGAGGGAGAGGGGGAGAGGGGGGGGATTGGACTGCGGTTACGGAACACAAACGTACGGTAATAGAGAGGTCGTGAGTTCAATCCCTTATGGAGCCAGTGTGTCGTCCTATTGATGTGTTTTTATCAGAACATTAAAGCTAATACGCGTTCTCTTATTTGGTGTCCGTCTGGATTCAACACTGTGAGCTAAATAGATCTATAATTCTCAATGGACTACATTTCCCAGGTTGCTTGTGGGTAGCTTTGTCAGTTTCAGAATCTTGTAGCTTTCAAATAGTGAAGCTGTTGTTATTTTGGGACATCAACTTTAAAGAGGGAATTCTCCATCTCCATTCATTTGTAATGTTTATACAGCCGTTATTTGTTTGATTCAATCACTCGTAACATTGCTGTGTGTTTACATGGCATATAATATTATTTATTACACCAGCAGTCATCAGAAACTGGAAGTGTGGTGGTGTTTACCTGCAGAAACAGTAGGTATTGGATGGAGCCCGCACACCATAGGTATAAGAGACGTTCTTTATTGAACATTCTGACAACGTTTCGATCTATTTGATCTTCATCAGGTCATGTGAACATACACAAAAGTTTGTACTTTTATACTCAGGGAGTGCCCCCAAATAGATCGAAACGTTGTCAGAATTTTCAATAAAGAACGTCTTTCTTATACCTATGGTGTGCGGGCTCCATCCAATACCTACTGAAGTTTCTTTAGCCCAGCACCAAGCCTGTTGATGTGCGTATTCTACGTCCGCTCTACCTGCAGAAACAG
>NC_136799.1:14296110-14301110 GCF_951216825.1 Electrona antarctica | reverse complement strand
ATGTTTGTAATATTAATCTCAATCTATAAAGTAACTGCAGTAGTAACTAAAGTTTTCAAATAATTGTAGTGGAGTAAAAGTACAATAATTGCCTTTGAGATGTAGTGGAGTAGAAGTAAAAGTACTGATAATTGAAAATACTTTAGGTATAGTAACAATACCTAAAATGTAACTTAAAACCAGTACTTGAGTATGCAATTAGTTACTTTCCACCACTGCTGCATGGCCACAAGAAATCCAAGATCCTCATCGAAAACTGTAGAACTTTATTCCTGACAGAAAGATGCTTACTTTATGATATGATGACAAGCAACATCACACTAGTGACATCACACCACACCAAGCTCCCCTCATGTACACATCATCCTTAAAGGACAACTTTAGTTTTTTCCAACCAAAGTTCATGTTTTAGGTTAGAGAAAGTAAAATATGAGTGTCGAGTCTTTTTCATTTGCTGCGTTTTAGCGATTTTAGCGTTTTTTCACGGGGGGGCACGGGCATTCAAGTCATGGCGCTAACATGACTTGGTAACCCTGCCTGAAGTCGAGAAGAGCCGAAGTTACGCAAACTCCGTTCACATGGGGCTTCAGTCCAATGGCGGCTCTTCTACATAGACTTCTATTCAGTGGGGACAATGAATGGGGACAACCGGAAGTTGTTTTCTGCCCCCTCAATATCGCAACTCTTCTATTAGAGTCGACTAGGTGGCGAACATGTCATCTACATTTCTCAAGTAGATGTTTGGTCAGGTCGTCACCTGACCAAAAAATCGACAGTCTTTAAATAACAACCTAAAACCTAAACCTTGGTTGAAAAAAACAAAAGTTGTCCTTTAATTCATTAAAACCAAGAAAAAAAAACATCTATCATTTTAGATTCTTGCTCTGGCTTTTCAAAAACACCAGGTGTCTGAGATGCATTGTACAGTTTTGTTATGTTTCCTGCTGTTTTCATTCATGTTGTATTTAAAGCACTTTGTCAGTTCTCTCTGTGAATTAAATGTGCAATACAAATACAACTCACGTTACTTACACACCTGTCCATGTTTAAACCTGGAAGAAAAATAGAGAGAGAGAGAGAGAGAGAGAGAGAGGGAGAGAGCGAGAGAGAGAGAGACGACTGCAGTAATTATAAAAGTAATTGCTGAATACTGATGCACTGTAAACTCCTGGGTGCTAATATGAGTCTTGAGAGTGTATACAAATGGAACCAAATGTACCCGTAAGGGTCCATCTAATGGTCCAACATGCACTCCAGACTTTAATGTGTGCCTCCAGGCTTTTTTCTTTTTTTTCTTTCTTGAGACTAAATTTAGAGCAGGAAATTGCTTTGGGCTCCGTGGCCGTGTGTCACTCTCATTCTTCTGTCTGTTTTGTTTATTAGTGGGTTTTTTGTATTGTTTAGCTCAGTTCTTTTCCTCCATCCGCAGGAGGAGGACTGTGGCTTTATAGCACAAGGACAATTACTGGTATACACGGAGCTTTTCTTTGTTGTGTTGTTTTGTTGTTTGTTGCCGCACAGCGACGAGGCAGCTCGGGGGAGCGGCGTGGATGTTTGTCTGCGATGATGATGACGATGCGGGCGCTATAGCCTAGTCGCGCTATATCCTCAAAGACATTACAATTACCCAGAACCCGGGGAGGCCCGGCGATGAAAGAACTACTCCACTACTTTATTGAATGAGAAGAACCGACAGTCTCTGTGGGGGAGCTTCAGCGTTATGAGATGAGTCAGATGACACACGTTTCTTTGTCTGATTCGGAGGGGCGGGGCGGGGGGGGCAGATACTGTCCGGGGCGTCCGTTTGTCTCTTCACGTCTTGAATGTCTGTCGGGATTGAGAAGTCTGTCTTTCTGTCCGTCTGTCTGCATCCCAGACATCGCTGTGAGCTTGGGGATCGGCTATTATTTGAAATAGGGTTGAAAAGTGATTGATTCAGAATTAATTTTTGTAAGTGTACAAAAGGAACAAATATTTCTATTTGAAATGTAGCGGAGTGAAAATCATCAGTTTGAAAAAAATATATATATATATATATTATTATTATTATTATTTCTTTTTTTCTTATGTGTATATAATAATTTGATGACCAGCATCGCCATTAAGACTCCGCTGGTCATCAAATGATTGGCTTAGGAATGTAAAAAAAAAGAAGAAGAAAATTCTCCATGAATTCAAGGCTTCATGGGGTGTGTAATTGATAGAGAATAAGCCGTGTTTTGGGTGAATTACTCCTTTAAATACAGTACTCAGGTAAATGTGCCTATAGTTCTGATTTGTGCCTGTCGTCTAGCCCCGCCTCTCATTTACATGACCAGGAAGTGGGGGGGACTTATGTATTCGTGTGCGTCGTCTGGACTCTGCCTCTGAAGGACATTGTCCATTCCAGCCCATGTCCTTACTAACCGAGTTTACTGTCTAATGTCTCCCCCTCTAATCAGCTTTAGTCCACTCTGCTCTCCATCGCGGGACAAATGAGACGGACATTATTGGCTTATGGACTCTGTACGCTTGTGAGGGGGCCCTGGGCAGTCAATCATTTCTGAACGCTAGGGGAGAGAGAGAGAGAGAGAGGGAGAGAGAGGCTGGGAGGGAGGAGGAGAGAGAGAGAGAGAGCCCTGTAGCTTTGACACTGAATTAAGAGCGACATGGAAAGAGCTTGTTGAACAAAGTAAAAGTATTTTGCAATCAAGTCTAATTGGCTTGTCGCTGGGTTGAACCGCTGATATATGTCTGTAATTAGTTAAGCGGCCGCAGTTTGTCTCAAAGGCTCCCGTTTTATATTTATTTATTTTTCTTGCATTCATTTATTTTCTAGTCACCCCCCCCCCCTTCCTCCTGAAGGCTGACCATGAATCAACATGACAGATTTTCAACTGCTCTCTTTAACAACTGCTTTGCTGTGAGAATGACCCAGTGGTGTAGGTAGTACAGAGGATGGACCCGTGCTCTCTGACCTATGACCTCAGAAGGGTTGTCGGTGTGATTTCCACCATGTTCTTCATGTGTAATAGTGTTGATTTTGACAGCAATTTTCAGCAGTTTTTGTCATATCTCTCCGTCTTTCTCTCTTGTTCTCTGACACAGTCATGGGTTTTTACAGTAAAACAGAAACAAGTGCGCGCGCACGCACGCAGCACGCACGCACGCACGCACGCACGCACGCACGCACGCACGCACACAAACAGTGGAGAAACAAACACACAAACACACAAACACACAGAGTCAGTTTGTGGTCACCACCATTGGGAAGCCAGCCCAGTCAATCAGCATATAGCCTAGGGCCAGGGGGGCTAGCCTTGGCCTGGAGTCACTCGCATACACGCACACACGCATGCACGCACAATGGCATCTCTCTGGACAGTAGCAGATAGCTGTATCTGTGATTAGCATCTCTGTGGCCGCGGCCAGCCACAGCTAGCGCCAAAGCTAATTAGCATGTACGTGCATATTTTGCATGAGTAAGTATATGCAATTATTGTTTGTGTTTGAAGGAATCTATTTAGTTCATTCGAACTTCCTCTCCACGACTCCACCCATCTGTCTGATAGTCTTTCTCTCTCTCTCATCTCTCTCTCTCTTCTCTCTCTCTCTCTGTCTCTCTCTCTCTCCCTCCCTTACTCTCTAAGGGCGAGAGACCACTCTAAGTGGTCTCTCCCCCTTACTCTCTCCCTCTCAAAATAATACATATTCAGAACAAATAAGACAAACAAGATCAGATAAGAGAAACCAAAAACGTTACATTAGTTATAGTAAGTAGACTATAATATTCACCCATTGTTCCTAATTGTGTGGCAGGCTGCTACTTTTGCTGCCAACCTTGAACATTTGGCTTTCCCATCTAATAAGTAGGGATTGCCTGCATGGAGTCAAATCTCTCTCTCTCTCTCTCTCTCTCTCTCTCTCTCTCTCTCTCTCTCTCTCTCTCTCTCTCTCTCTCTCTCTCTCTCTCTCTCTCTCTCTCTCTCTCTCTCTCTCAATGCAATACAATATAAATGCTTCCAGACAAACAATGCACAATGTCCCTCAGTCAGACACAGACCTGCAAATGACGCAACGTCAAGGTTGAACGTCTCCCGAGAGCTGATCTGGCCTCAGTCCAGGCCTCTACGGTATACAACATGCACGCACACACGCACACACACACACACACACACACACACACACACACACACACCACACACACACACACACACACACACACACACACACACACACACACACACACACACACACAGCATTATTCACTGAAAACATAATGCAATTACACACACACTGACTGACCCCATATACCCCCTTTCAATTGCCAGGTCTCTTAACTTTTCCCCCTCTCCCCCAGTAATTGCATCTTTTGTCCCCAAAGTCTCACACTACCCAGTTTTATCCGGACAATTTAAGGCCCGGACTTATGCATCCGACACAATACACACAAGTGTGCATCGTTTCCGTATCCGCTCTACAGTCTAGGGGCTCCATTTTTGTCGCCGCCGTTTCCCGCAACGCGGCCCGCAATTCAGCTGCTGCCCGAAAAATTACTGAGTATAGGAGCTTGCTCTGTCCCTTAATGGTATTTTTGGTATTTGCGCCTAGAGGTGTGGTCATGGGCGTGTTTGTCACGCTTTCCCCTAAATTGCTATTTTGGTCACATACATTTGGGAAGGCGATAGTTTAAAAGCACCCGTAAGCCGTGCCAAATTAGTTTGGTTGAGCGGCGCGCACCTCAATGGAGATGTCCAGGCACAGAGCCTCATCTCTCCTTATTCTCCTATTGAATCTCTTTGTAATTTTCCTATAATCAGCCGAAGTGAGTGCCTGCCACTTCCTTGTGTCCATTGTGTTTATATAATTGTATAGTCAAAGAAGTTATTTGTGCCAGGCATTGTGTGGCGTGTGCGATTCCATTTGCTCGTTTAGTCCATCACCCCATAGCAGCAAATGGGGTTTAATCCGATTTACTTTCCTTTTCGCTTCATACCGTTCCGTAGAGACGATACACGCAC
>NC_136799.1:14289514-14292014 GCF_951216825.1 Electrona antarctica | reverse complement strand
TCATATGTTTGGGCCCATCCAAAATGAAGGCGTACGTATGCGGTATCAGTTGGAGCGCTAACGGAGTGTAAAATCTGCCCCGACATGATGAGGTTCAGCATAGGAAAATTATTACATGGAATTATGAAAGAATGATAATGACTGAGATATATCAGCAGAACCCCCGCAAGCGAGTGGGTGCATGAGCGCGAGGAAAGAATGTGTGTGTGTGTGTGTGTGTGTGTGTGTGTGTGTGTGTGTGTGTGTGTGTGTGTGTGTGTGTGTGTGTGTGTGTGTGTGTGTGTGTGTGTCCTGCTGGTTTTAATCTTGTACATCCTCTATTTCTTATCAGTTAACATGCAGCTACAGTAGTAACATCTTCTATATTCACACGTGATCCGACGCACGCGCGCACGTAAGCACGCACGCACACACACACACACACACACACACACACACACACACACACACACACACACACACACACACACACACACACACACACACACGCGCCTATGTACTGTATGTGATAGAGGAACACTGTGATCTTGCACAATCGATACTCTTTGTTTTTGTAGCAACACACTGGAATAAATGTGTGTGCACGTGCACACGCACACACACACACACACACACACACACACACACACACACACACACACACACACACACACACACACAGCTGGTGTATTCCCTGTTGTGCTGTCTAAGCATCGTGTGTTCAGCCGCAACGAACATTGTTATGTCAAGCGTGAGTGTTAACACGATACCGAACACGTAGAGGAGCAACACACACACACACACACACACACACACACACACACACACACACACATACGGGTATGGTACTGACGTGCAGCTTGGAGAAACATAACCCGCTTTAATTACTTCAGTCTGTATTAGTAGCTTAATGAGTCTTGACTAGTATTTCAATTGTATTGTCTGTATTTTATCCAATGCATTTGTATTCAAGATCCTAACTAAATTAATTTGAAATTAAATAAATGTACTTTTAATTTAATTTAATCATTACTTTTCAGGATTCCAATTAATTATTTCTTTCCCAAGTCCGTATATATGTACGTCGACGCTAGGTGGCGTCATATCCCACGTCCGTATATATATACGTACCCCAACGGAAGCCTTTAACATTGGTTTGGTTCCCATAGCAACGCCCCAACTATGGTATTGCATATATATTCTCAGTGCAAAGCAGTGGAAGGGAAGATTTTCAAACAGTCATAACTCTTCTTCTAAAATTGCTGTCCTTGGTGGGTTTCCTGCCATCCGCAGTTTGGATTTAATTTGTGCCTTTTTACCGTGATTCTGGCGCCTTGTTAAAGCTTCTGACGAGGTAAGGAGCTTGTGTGTGTTCCAATGCTGTGTTTGTGTTTGTAGCGAGTGTGTGTGTGTGTGGGGGGAGGGGCGGGAAAACACTGTCTATTCAAAGTGAACGTATGCGATGGAGTGGAGATGAGTGTGGAAATATAGTGGCCCTCTGGAGTGTGGAAATATAGTGGCCCTCTGGAGTGTGGAAATATAGTGGCCCTCTGGAGTGAGTGTTGAAATATAGTGGCCCACTGGAGTGAGTGTTGAAATATAGTGGCACTCTGGAGTGTGGAAATATAGTGGCCCTCTGGAGTGAGTGTTGAAATATAGTGGCCCTCTGGAGTGAGTGTTGAAATATAGTGGCCCACCGGAGTGAGTGTTGAAATATAGTGACCCTCTGGAGTGAGTGTTGAAATATAGTGGCCCTCTGGAGTGAGTGTTGAAATATAGTGGCCCTCTGGAGTGAGTGTTGAAATATAGTGGCCCTCTGGAGTGAGTGTTGAAATATAGTGACCCTCTGGAGTGTGGAAATATAGTGGCCCTCTGGAGTGAGTGTTGAAATATAGTGGCCCTCTGGAGTGAGTGTTGAAATATAGTGGCCCTCTGGAGTGAGTGTTGAAATATATTGGCCCTCTGGAGTGAGTGTTGAAATATAGTGGCCCTCTGGAGTGAGTGTTGAAATATAGTGGCCCTCTGGAGTGAGTGTGGAAATATAGTGGCCCTCTGGAGTGAGTGTTGAAATATAGTGGCCCTCTGGAGTGGGGAAATATAGTGGCCCTCTCGATTGTGGAAATATAGTGGCCCTCTGGAGTGTGGAAATATAGTGGCCCTCTGGAGTGTGGAAATATAGTGGCCCTCTGGAGTGTGGAAATATAGTGGCCCTCTGGAGTGTGGAAATATAGTGGCCCTCTGGAGTGTGGAAATATAGTGGCCCTCTGGAGTGAGTGTTGAAATATAGTGGCCCTCTGGAGTGAGTGTTGAAATATAGTGGCCCTCTGGAGTGAGTGTTGAAATATAGTGGCCCTCTGGAGTGAGTGTTGAAATATAGTGACCCTCTGGAGTGAGTGTTGAAATATAGTGGCCCTCTGGAGTGAGTGTTGAAATATAGTGGCCCACTGGAGTGAGTGTTGAAATATAGTGGCCCACTGGAGTGAGTGTTGAAATATAGTGGCCCTCTGGAGTGAGTGTTGAA
>NC_136799.1:14269514-14284514 GCF_951216825.1 Electrona antarctica | reverse complement strand
TATCTCTCTGTATGGCTTATTACTGCTCCCTTTCCGTCTCTTTGACTCTACCTCATCTAATTATGCCCCTCTCTTTCTCTCTCTCTCTCTCTCTCTCTCTCTCTCTCTCTCTGTGTCACAGAGTCATATTTTTCTATTTGTGTTCAGGCATGTAGAAGTATAGCCTCTGTGGCCTGACCTTCACTGTCCACAGGACCCAAAGGACCCCTTAGGGACCCTGTCTGCCTGTCCGCACGCACCCACGCACGCACGCACAGACGCACAGACGCACGCACGCACGCACACAGCAAATACACTCACACCCACTTATGAACTGTAGAGGAAACACACACACACACACGCAGGCAGGCACACACACACACACACACACACACACACACACACACACACATACACACCATTTTGTAGAAGAAAGCTCTCTCTCATCCTTGTTGTGTCGTCTTCTCACTGAGTGAGTCACCCTGCTCTCCTCCCTGTAGAGCGGAAGAAGGGATGAGATAAATATCAACCCTCGCCGCCTCCTCTCTCCTCCTATCTCCTCTCCTCTTGGTCTAGGTCTCCATCGGTCTGTGTTAATCCCCTCATCTCTCTATCTCTCCATCTCATTGTCCTTTCCTCTCTCATCACTGCCTCTCTCTCTCTCTCTCTCTCTCTCTCTCTCTCTCTCTCTCTCTCTCTCTCTCTCTCTCTCTCTCTCTCTCTCTCTCTCTCTCTCTCTCTTATTAATCCTGTCTTGTTATCTCCTCTATGTCTCCAGTGGGATTATTATGTTGTGGAATATAATGTTTAATGTTTGATCAAGTCAGGTCCAGCTGCCCACAGAATGTGTGTGTATATGGATGTGGTTGCGTGGTAGAGCTGCCAGGGGTATTGCCTACAAGCTCACGATGAGACAGAGGCCACGATACGATCATACGATATGTATCGCGATACACATACATCGAATAATGGTCTTGTACTTTTGTACTTTTGCAGAGTCCTAGACCAGTGGTTCTCAACCTTTTCAGGCCGTGACCCCCAAAATAATCATGTTTGAACTGGGGACCCCCACCTTGACAAGAACTTGAATTTGGTTAGATTCAGTTCCACAGGCAAATACTGTGAAAATAGCAGATCTATACAAGGCCACAATGCCTCGCAGTGTGAGGCCTTGTGTGGTTTTTATAGTATAGTTTGTTCATTACTTTTGATGCAGTATGGTATTTCTCTATTTATTTATTTTATTTTTTGGTTGGAGGTATGAAAACGCTCTTAAAAGTCCTTTAATTGTCACTTCACTGTCATCTGTGGACCCCTCCAAAATCATGTGGGGACCCCCCCGCTGGGGGTCCCGACCCACAGGTTGAGACCACTGTCCTAGACCACGGAGGCAAAGTGGTTTGGTGTAGAGAGAAAAAAAGTGCAAAACAAGTAAATCGAATTTACTACTGTGAGTGTTGAGGGTTTAAGTTGTTAAATGTCTTAATATAATATATAAATAAACAAAATAACATACACCAAACACTGATAGTCAATGAAGCTATCCATATCTGTGTAAATGTTTAATCTGCAACAGCACTTTATACAACATGCAGTGGAGGTCGCTGCTTCATCTCTCTCCCTCAGCTGAGGGGTCCTTGGCCTGACAAACGCTGTAGACCCCTGCACTGCACTGTAGAGGCCATCCGCGCCCACAACTTTTATGGAGTTGGAAAAGTTACTGGGTATAGGCCTTTAACCCATTCTGGGCGGGAACCCCTTTGGGTGTTTTAAGGCCTGACGTCGAAATAAATAAAACGTTTTCTGAAAGAATATATATTCAAAGATTTGTGCCACATTTTCACGATTTTTCAAAAATAGCAGACCTACAAGCTCGTAGCGCGCCACTCGGTGGCGCGCTATGAGCTTGTAGATCTGCTATTTTTCAATAGCTAAAGTATAACATAATGCTTAGTTAAAACACCAAAAGGGGTTCCCGTCCAGAATGGGTTAAAGTGCTGAACTGAAGCGTGCCATTTCACTACAGAGCCCTTGGATGTCCTCACCCGCAACCTTGCAGAGACGGCTTGCCTTTATGGCGCCGCTGATGAACACTTGGCGCGGGGACAACTCAACATCAAAATGATTAACAGGTGCGGTGACAGAGCTGTCACTCACCCAAGGGCAAACTTTAGATAAAGAGCATATAATAACTTATCCGAGATCAGCATTATGAAACAAAATAGCAGTCTGAAAGTATAGTTGTATACTCGCTGACAGACCTTTAAAACAAACACCATTAGGACTTCAATGGAGCCTTTCAAAGTTTCACTTAGAGGTCTTTAGTGTTCCAGAGCAGACGGACGCTCTGTCGAAAGACCATGTGTTGTTTGAAGATCAATAGACAGACGCACAGACAGCCAGACGGACGCTAATTACATACTGTGGCTGTTTGTCTAATGGAAGATGCAAAACAAGCGTGTGCACGCACGCGCGCATGTGTGTGTGTGTGTGCGTGTGCGTGTACGCGTGTGCGCACGTGCGTGCCCGTGTGTGTCTAATGAGTGAACAATCAGAGTGAACAAAAGGATAGGCTATTTCACATAAAAAAAATACCCTTTTGGTAATTTTATCATCTACTCGCGCTTATGTGAACACCCCATTTTTTAAGTTGCTCTGAAGACCTGGGGTCCTGCCCCCCCCCCCCCCCCCACAGGCCCTCATCTTAAAATATGGTGTGCCAGGGACCCCCACAAGATTTGTGTTGTTAAAATGTTTCGAAAATGTTCCAAATGTTTCATATTTTGTTCAAGACACTGTTTTTTGCACTTCTCCATTTGTCTTGCAATGCAGTTTAAACTTGTAGATTGGCTATTTTAATGTAGCCCTATGTCTATAGGGCTAAAGTGCTTAAACTGATTTTGATGCTATATATTGACTCGTTGTTGTTGGGGACCCCCTGGAACCCCTTCATGGGCACCTTGGGGTCCGTGGACCACCTCTTTGACAACCACTTATAGTGGATGGATATAAGGTTGAAGAAATTGTGAGGGACAGCGAGTGCATTCTCCGGCAGCGGCAGCAGCCACGGCGACGCCGCCAATTGCCGACAACAGCCGTGGCAGTGTTTCCTCTGCCACCGGCAAAGCCTCCTAATCCATCACAGACCGGCGGATGCCGGCACCTGCCGCTTGCCACCGGCACATGCCGGCACCTGCCCCGGCACATGCCGGCACATATGCCGGCACATGCCACCACCCGCCGGTGCCTTGCCGGCACCCGCCGGCGCCTTCCGGCACTTGCCGGCGCCTTCCGGCACCTGCCGGCACTTGCCGGCACTTGCCGGCGCCTTCCGGCACTTGCCGGCGCCTTCCGGCACCTGCCGGCACTTGCCGGCGCCTTCCGGCACTTGCCGGCGCCTTCCGGTACTTGCCGGCGCCTTCCGGCACTTGCCGGCGCCTGCCGGCACTTGCCGGCGCCTGCCGGCGCCTTCCGCCGCCTTCCGGCACCTGCCGGCACTTGCCGGCGCCTTCCGGCACCTGCCGGCACTTGCCGGCGCCTGCCGGCACCTGCCGACGCCTTCCGGCACTTGCCGGCGCCTGCCGACGCCTTCCGGCACCTGCCGACGCCTTCCGGCACCTGCCGGCACATGCCGGCACATGCCGGCACCTAACCCTAACCCCCAATCCCTAACCCTAACCCCCAACCCCTAACCCTAACCCCCAACCCTAACCGGCAGGTGCCGGCAGTTAAGGCAACTGCCTGCAGTTGCCGGCAGTTGCCGGAAGTTGCCGGAAGTTGCCGGCAGGTGCCGGCAGGTGCCGGCAGTTGCCGGCAGTTGCCGGCATGTGCCGGCATGTGCCGGCAGGTGCCGGAAGGTGCCGGCAGTTGCCGGCATGTGCCGGCATGTGCCGGCAGGTGCCGGAAGGCGCCGCCATGTGCCGGCGGGTGCCGGCAGGTGCCGGCATAGGTGCCGGAAGGCGCCGGCAAGTGCCGGCGGGTGCCGGCAGGTGCCGGCATAGGTGCCGGAAGGCGCCGGCAAGTGCCGGCAGGTGCCGGAAGGCGCCGGAAGGCGCGGCAAGGCACCGGCGGGGCGCCGGCGGGTGGTGGCATGTGCCGGCATATGTGCCGGCATGTGCCGGGGCAGGTGCCGGCATGTGCCGGCATGTGCCGGTGGCAAGTGGCAGGTGCCGGCATCCGCCGGTCTGTGGTGGATTAGGAGGCTTTGCCGGTGGCAGAGGAAACACTGCCACGGCATAGGAAACACTGCCACGGCTGTTGTCGGCAATTGGCGGCGTCGCCGTGGCTGCTGCCGCTGCCGGAGAATGCACTCACTGCTTATGGAAATTGTGACCCCAAGGCGAAGAAAAAGCTTATGAAAAATGTCATTCATTCAATGGTTTAAAGATTCATTCAATTTTGGGCCAGGCACACTGGTGTGTGACGCACATAGTGCCATGTAGGGTTTTCCTGGCCTGCATGTGTTTGGTATTTTTGGTTCAACAAGAAATGTGCATCATTAAGCCCAAACCACACCAATGATTTGCCATGCAACTCCTTGCAACCAAACAGTTGCGAGTAGACACGTGAGTAGTTGCGCAAGCAACCACAGTGCCGGCCTGCCGTATAGAGCAGGGGTTCTCAACCCGCGGGTCGCGACCCCTCGGGGGGTCGCCAAATTATTTTAGGGGGTCCCCAAATTATTTAGAAAAAAAAAATAAAATAAAAAGATTTGTGACTAAATTTGACTGAGAGACTGCCATTGGATTTTTTTGAATTTTCGTTTTTTCATGTCATATGAAAGCAGGGAATCATAGCTTCAAATTGACATATTGGTTGTTCAGTTTGGCCCACCAGTTTTGGAGATATGGCTTATAGAGTAATGTCTTGCAGAAAACAGCGAGTTGAGAAAACAGGCTTGAAAGGTTCACTTCTGTGGTCTCTAACATTACACCTAGCTACATGTTTAAGCATCGATTTCAGCTCTGACACTTATTTCAGACATGTTCTAGTATGTGAAGATTCTGCCTGTGCTATAAACTCATTTTGGAAAAAAAAAAAAAAAAAAGTTTTTCTCCTCTGGTGAAAAGCTGGAATTTGCGCGATGGCAGTCTCTCAGTCAAATCTGGTCACATTTTTTTTATTTTTAATTTTCACGATTTTTCAAAATTAGCAGACCTACAAGCTCGTAGCGCGCCACTCGGTGGCGCGCTACGAGCTTGTAGATCTGCTATTTTTCAATAGCTAAATTATAACAATGCTTAAAACACCAAAAGGGGTTCCCGCCCAAAATGGTTTAAGGTTATTGTAGCAGTCAATTTATATTGGGGGTCGGGAGGGGGCGGGGCGGGGGTCCCGAGACATTGCCAAAGCATTTCCGGGGGTCCCCGGCCAAAAACGTTGAGAACCCCTGGTATAGAGAGTATGCGCATGCTTAATGGCACATCGAGTGGCAAATCAACAGGAAAAGTGAGTTTAACATTGATTAATGTTGTTTAATGCAATCAGATAGGACTTTTCTGTTGTTGGATGTATGGGGTGTCAAGGCCAGAAAGTATTTTTTTGCCACTCATTAGCCATTCCTGCATAACTTCCGGGTTTGATGATGATGTCATGCGCATACCCTCTATACGTGAACTATACTCAACTGCCTCGGGCCCCGAGAGTTGCTAGAAAATGTCCTCAAAGTCATTGGGTCTCGACTCCTTGGCATACCGTATAGACCAAAGTCTATATTATTGTTTGTCAGGTGGAACTAATGATGTAGCTAATGAGCTCAGACAAACTGTTACTTTTCAGGATTTAAATTCAAAAGTAGAACAAGTAGCAGATCGATCTACAAACTTAAAACGCTTCACGCCACATTTCGAGCTTGTGGCTCTGCTGCTGTTCAGTGGCGTGCACAGATAGACACTAGGGGGTGCTAGAGCACCCCCTGCCCTTTTGGCAATGTGCCCTATTTCAAAAATAGCAGACCTACAAGCTCATAGCGCGCCACTCGGTGGCGCGCTATGAGCTTGTAGATCTGCTATTTTTCAATAGCTAAAGCATAACATAATGCTAACACCAAAAGGGGTTCCCGCCCAAAATGGATTAAGGCAACCGGCCGGTTCCACGCGCTGCACAAGGTGCCCTTTTTTAACTTGAGCACCTGCCCCTCTAAATGTCTGTGCACGCCACTGCTGCTGTTGATGCTTTTGTGTGACGCTCTGATCAAGTAGGGAGTTAATTTACAAAAAAAACACAAAAGGTTAGAACATGGACAGAAGACGTTTCTGCCCGACAGCAACGATATCCGCTTTTCCTTCATACATTTCACATACCGCTACATTCTCTTATAAGCTCATCACCGGACATAATTGAACTGCTTTTTTCTTGGACTGAGGAATGCTTCTCACAGGACCATTACCAGAACTGGTGAACTGTTGCTGTCATTTCCTCCCAAGATACATTTATTTTTATTTGAGGTGCTAATGCTTCTTTGTTGATCATTCTGGACATCCGACATAAGAAAACAGTTTTCTTTTAGGAGCCATTTTGTACTTCTGATGTTCTTATTACGTGACTCGTCTTGAGTGCATCACACTACTCTTAAAGATGGAGTGCCGTGATTCTTTCCACCCTAAAACATGATCATCAGGTATTATTATTATATAAGGAGGAAGATTGTTTAAAGAAATGTGTACAGTATTTGTTAAAATGTTGTTTTTATGTGGACACGCCCACCAGTTCATTAAGTATGCCTGGTTTGCCTGGTGGGTGGTGATCCACCTGAACTGAAGCCGCACCCACAGCTGTTGTTGTATGATAAAGGGGGAGGGGTTAGGGTGATGGTGTGATGTCACAATATCACAGATTTTTTTTTCCTTCATTGCTACGTTTGACTGTCAAGGTTTCAGCCTCCTGAAAGAAACCCTAAATACAAAGGGAAGATATCATTGCACATAACAACCACACCAAGGGGTCTAATGAAGTACTGCCACCTCATAAACATAAACAAACTGGGGGGAAAAAATCACGGCACTCCATCCTTAAAGGTAAAGGATAGGATAGCAAATGAGCAGGACAAATTTAAAATGTACAGCCCCATCTAGTGACTTCATGCTGCATTGTCATGTTACTATCATACTGCACAGCACACATACACGTATGGCACATTGGATACAGGCTTCTCCACACAATGAGACGTATAATATGATGATGAACTTCATCTCAGACATAATAGGTCCATATACAATATGTGTAGTATGCATATATACTGTAGTATTGTCACTACCAGGACGGGCAGACACATCGCATCTCCATATTTAGTTTTACTTTGACATACGAGAGTGTCGCACAAGAAGCAGTGAAAATGTGCAGATCTACAAGCTTGTAGATCTATTATCCTTTTCTTTTTCTAACAGCACAGCAACAGCACCCCCTATTGGTACTCTAAATATCAGGACATAGGTTAGGACATAGGTTAGGACATAGGGACATTAGGACATTGCTGTTCCTTGGAGTGGTTGCACCACTCAAAAAGGGACGGTTTTGGACATTGTGGAAGTTAGGATTCCTCCCAACAGCAATGATATACTGTAGTGACTGCGCGTGCGTGCGTGCGTGCATGCGTGCATGCGTGCGTGCACGTGTGCATGCACAAGTGTATTTGACTAGATAACTCAGTAACAGCCTGGCATAGCACCTGGCAGGAGGCAGAGTGCCTGGAGACGATAACACCTGTTAGAACACACACTCATACACGCACACACACACACACACACGCACACACACGCGCGCGTGCTCTTTCATCCCTCTCTACTTTCTTGTTGTTGACATTGTTGTGTTCATTGTGAGCTCAGACTAGGTGTAGTAATAACGACGGGGGACAGGGCATCAAACCTGTGGTTTTTACTGCACGTCCATCTCTCTCTCTCTCTCTCTCTCTCTCTCTCTCTCTCTCTCTCTCTCATCAGAGAGAGAGAGAGAGAGAGAGAGAGAGAGAGAGAGGATAGGAGAGGTAGACAGGGTCTGTGTTCAAATAAAACGACAGCTGGTTACATTTGCATAACATCAAGAGAGAGTCAACCTCTCTTTGTCTGCGTAGAGGTGTGTGTGTGTGTGTGTGTGTGTGTGTGTGTGTGTGTGTGTGTGCGTGTGCGTGTGCGTGCACAGGGCTGTCTAGGCACCAGTTTGGGGGGGTGTGAAAGAGGGATGAGATGGAGGGAGATAGAAAGAAAGAAGAGAGAGAGCAGTCATGTATCTGCTCTTTGTGTGAGGAGAGGTTCACCGCAGAAATACAAACGATGGCTTCCACACACAAAAGCGGTTGGTTTTACGGCTAACCTCCCGGTGTGGCAGTGGGTCAGGAGGTAGAGCAGGCCCACTTTAAATCACAAGGTCCCGGGTTTGATCCCCGGCTCCGCCAGGTGTCCCCGAGCAAGACGCTGAACCCCCTAACTGCTCGCTGTGCGCCCCATAGGGAGGTATAGCACACTGATCCTAATGGGTCTAATGCAGAGAGGTCTTCCCCAGGGGCATCGCTACAAGTACCCTATGCCAACCAACAAGCCAAAGCCCACGTATACATAAGTAAGCCTGTTTCTGTAGCGTGTGGCAGCTTGATGTACAAGTACACCCCCTGGACATGATGCTAGTATGTCGCAGGGACTTACCCCCAATCCAACCCTTGATGCTGAGTGCCAAGCAGAGAGGCACACTGGGTCCCATGTATCAGTGTCTTTGGTATGACCCCGACCTCCCAGTTTCAGGGATTGATTAAGCCCGCACTTGTTTGGGATATTTGTCACTGTGACAAAATGAATGCTTGCACGCTAACATAAGAAAAGGAAAGGAATGGATCTAAAAGCTCAAAACGTGTTTCGAGCTTGTGGATCTGGTGCTTTTGATGCTTTTGTGTGACGCTGTAATATGAGTAAGTATATATTCTGCAGTTAAGGAGGTGCCATGCACTCATTACCTCTGTGTTTTGTGCTGGGTGTGGGCAGCAACCTGTCAGTGGTTTGTGCTGGGTGTGGGCAGCAACCTGTCAGTGTTTTCTGTTTTGTGCTGGGTGTGGGCAGAAACCTGTCAGTGTTTTGTGCTGGGTGTGGGCAGCAACCTGTCAGTGTTTTGTGCTGGGTGTGGGCAGCAACCTGTCAGTGTTTTGTGCTGGGTGTGGGCAGCAACCTGTCAGTGTTTTGTGCTGGGTGTGGGCAGCAACCTGTCAGTGTTTTGTGCTGGGTGTGGGCAGCAACCTGTCAGTGTTTTGTGCTGGGTGTGGGCAGCAACCTGTCAGTGTTTTGTGCTGGGTGTGGGCAGCAACATGTCAGTGTTTTGTGCTGGGTGTGGGCAGCAACCTGTCAGTGTTTTGTGCTGGGTGTGGGCAGCAACCTGTCAGTCTTTTGTGCTGGGTGTGGGCAGCAACCTGTCAGTCTTTTGTGCTGGGTGTGGGCAGCAACCTGTCAGTGTTTTGTGCTGGGTGTGGGCAGCAACCTGTCAGTGTTTTGTGCTGGGTGTGGGCAGCAACTGGAAGCCAGTGAAGTGAGCGCATGAGACGTGAAGATGTTGAGAGATTGAGGACCAGGTGTGCTGGAGCTGCTGGATAAAAAAAAGCACAAACACTTGAGCTCTCAAATGCTAGGCCTATACATATACGTACGTAGTAGAGTTTATGCAAAGTCGGTTGTGTCTGTGTGTGTGTGTGTGTGGACACATGTAAACTTGCAAATGTTATTCATGCAGTATAATATGTAAAGTGACTTGCATATACACACACACAGGTACACATACACACACAGGCACACATACACACACAACACAAGCAAATTAAATTATTGGACACACTGTCAATAATTCACAGGAATCCACACAGGCACGCACGCATCAAAACCACAATGTGATACGGACGTGCACAAGCACACACACACGCACACACAAACACACACACACACACACACCGTTTACCCTTCTGTAGCCTACTGACAGGCATTGTCCACAGCATCTGTCTGTCTACAGACACACACGCGCGAGAACCCCACCTTGTTGTTGTATGTAATGGGTTATGTTACACTCCTTGACTGATGTTTGTATGCACTCAACCATCACACACACACACACACACACACACACACACACACACACACACACACACACACACACACACACACACACACACAGTGAAACGTAACCATGAAACATGTCTAATCTAATAGCTCCATGTAAAACACCTCCAGCGGTTGAACCTGTGTCAGCGGCATGATGGGTAAATTAAAGGAGACACGCACGTTTACTGACGTGACACCGCTTCCTGTCACAGCTGTCAATCAAGCTGTCAGCCAATCGGGCGCCGGCGCAGCTTTAGCGCACGTGGGACACGGAAAGACATATGTGTGTCATAGCGTATGGATTATTACAACAGATTTATGAAAATAGAGGCAATATTATGAAAGTCAAATGATGTCTGAGACAGTCGCGGGGCAATGGAGGTTAACAGAGATTGACAGATGCTGACAGGTAGGCTGGCAGGCAGAGAGACAGACAGACAGACAGACAGACAGACAGACAGACAGACAGACAGCAGGAACAGCAGGAAGTTGGGAACCTAGCTATGCAATACCCGTTGTCATAGCACCCGTTTTAACCGTCTCTCTGTGTATGCCCTTATATGTGTAAGTGCCCTTATGTATCTGTCTGCCTGTGTCTGAAGAGTGCAAACTGACTGTGAGAAGTGGACTGGTTAAGTAATCAAATGGCAGGTGTGGGGTTGCCATGGCAATCAATTGGCTGAGGCAGAGGCTGGGAATTCTACAGGTGAGGGGACTTATAGGCTTATTAGGTCCACTGGCAGAGCCTGACCAGAGCCTTTTGTGACGGTTCTGGACAACCGTGGATCAGACCGACTCAAGGTTGGGCACTGCCCTCCTTTTGGTGGTGTGGAACGCGTGTGTCAAATTTGATAGTCGTGATAGTCTCTATTAGTCGGTGGGGCGAACGGTTCTCGAGTTACGTGGATTTCAGACGTAAACACGTACGTACACACAACAGAGAGACGTGGTGCATTTATTGTAAGTTGTTGGAACAATATGATGTAGACTTACCACTAGGAACTAGAAACGCGTGTTTAACTCGCGATCTCACTGAGAAGAACTCGGTTAGATCATAGATTTGCTAGTGGCCTCGATGTGGACTGTCCAGTTTTAGGATGGCGCTAAACCCCGGTGTGTGGGATTATGTTGAAAGTGGTTGCAGTTTGGCTTGAAGTAGCCTTGAGAGTTATACATTTTTTGCTGAAAGAAATGTCAAACGAATTAGTTTTCTTTCATCATTACCAGTGTTTTCATTATGGGACAGACTGGTTGTCAAAACCATATTCAGTAACAAACCCCAGTGTCTTCAAGTTGTGATTAAAAAACAATGAATTAATTCAATTACATTAAATTCAACTCATGGGAGCTTTATTGGCATGAGAAAACACACGTTTACATTTCCAAAGCAAGTGTAAAATTAAACACATACTGTATGTGACATTATAACATGAAATAATTGGTTCACAAAACCATGTTCAGTTGCTGTTATAGTTCTATATGTCGGAAAGCGTACAGTAGCTTCCTGCTATACAGTGTTGGTTTTGACAGCACATTTTGATATTTTAGATCTGAAATGTCTTGGTTTTAGTTTAGTTTTAGTCAACTAAATCCACAGTTGATTTTGTCAGGCCTTGATGGCGTCGTAAATGGCTGATTTTAGACTTGGTTACCTGCTGAAAATAGCAGATCTACTGTCTGTGATATGTTGTGAGCTTATAGTAGTAGTAGAAGTATAGTCGACAACGAACATTTTTCAAAATCAACACTGGCTTGCTATAAAGCGTACTTGAAACAAATAGTGGCAATTCTGTCAGGGTTTAGCAGTCGCTTGGTATAAATTGTCTTGGGACTAATAGCAGAGTTTCTTTATTTAAGTGTTTAAAACAAATAGCATTTGTTTTTCAAAATTTGTTTAAAGGTACTGTATAGCAGCTACAGTATGTGCATATGTCTGTGTCCGAGGTCAACTCAGGTGCAGGAAAGCAAATGCTGATTAGTAGTCCTTAAGGTGGTTGTAACCAGCTCCATTGTGGAAACAGGTCACCTATTTGGTAGTCCTTAAGGTGGTTGTAACCAGCTCCATTGTGGAAACAGCTCACCTATTTGGTAGTCCTTAAGGTGGTTGTAACCAGCTCCATTGTGGAAACAGGTCACCTATTTGGTAGTCCTTAAGGTGGTTGTAACCAGCTCCATTGTGGAAACAGCTCACCTATTTGGTAGTCCTTAAGGTGGTTGTAACCAGCTCCATTGTGGAAACAGCTCACCTATTTGGTAGTCCTTAAGGTGGTTGTAACCAGCTCCATTGTGGAAACAGCTCACCTATTTGGTAGTCCTTAAGGTGGTTTTAACCAGCTCCATTGTGGAAACAGCTCACCTATTTGGTAGTCCTTAAGGTGGTTTTAACCAGCTCCATTGTGGAAACAGCTCACCTATTTGGTAGTCCTTAAGGTGGTTGTAACCAGCTCCATTGTGGAAACAGCTCACCTATTTGGTAGTCCTTAAGGTGGTTGTAACCAGCTCCATTGTGGAAACAGGTCACCTATTTGGTAGTCCTTAAGGTGGTTGTAACCAGCTCCATTGTGGAAACAGCTCACCTATTTGGTAGTCCTTAAGGTGGTTGTAACCAGCTCCATTGTGGAAACAGCTCACCTATTTGGTAGTCCTTAAGGTGGTTGTAACCAGCTCCATTGTGGAAACAGCTCACCTATTTGGTAGTCCTTAAGGTGGTTTTAACCAGCTCCATTGTGGAAACAGCTCACCTATTTGGTAGTCCTTAAGGTGGTTGTAACCAGCTCCATTGTGGAAACAGCTCACCTATTTGGTAGTCCTTAAGGTGGTTGTAACCAGCTCCATTGTGGAAACAGCTCACCTATTTGGTAGTCCTTAAGGTGGTTGTAACCAGCTCCATTGTGGAAACAGCTCACCTATTTGGTAGTCCTTAAGGTGGTTGTAACCAGCTCCATTGTGGAAACAGCTCACCTATTTGGTAGTCCTTAAGGTGGTTGTAACCAGCTCCATTGTGGAAACAGCTCACCTATTTGGTAGTCCTTAAGGTGGTTGTAACCAGCTCCTGTGGAAACAGCTCACCTATTTGGTAGTCCTTAAGGTGGTTGTAACCAGCTCCATTGTGGAAACAGCTCACCTATTTGGTAGTCCTTAAGGTGGTTGTAACCAGCTCCTGTGGAAACAGCTCACCTATTTGGTAGTCCTTAAGGTGGTTGTAACCAGCTCCATTGTGGAAACAGGTCACATTATTACTGACCTGACTAATACTTTAGTTTGTGTGTTTGTTTGGAGAGAGCACAGTTCAGAGGTCAACACGGAAACACCACGGTTAAATAAATAACTCTCAGATGTAGAGTTGCTGGCTGGCTCCATATATGCAGATCTAGGTGATGATCCAGTCTTCTCCATGTATGACTATCCAGGGTTTGATGAAGTCAGTGTTGTGATCTTCATATATGAGGATGGTCATATATGGAGCATGTCACGAGGCATGACGGACTGACGGCCATATATGGTTGCGTGACGGACGGAATGACTGACTGACTGACTGACAGGTTTTGCAGGTTTTCTTTTTTTTGAAATTATGTTTTTATTTTGGTCATCGTGTACAAGCATAATGAACAAGAGATCAAGTGCATTACAATCATATATATATATATAAAGGTATATTTCCCATGTTCTCAATGGTGACCAAAGTTACAACATTTTCTTTTTCTTTTGCAACAAAAAAACGAACAAACAAGAAAAAACAAAAAAGACAAACATCTGGGCAGCTCTGAAGGGAAAAGGGGGAAAGGAGACGCTTTCACAAACCTACATTACACTTATTTGAAAACAAGTACAGGGTCATACATTCAGCAAGTTACAATAAAAGAAAGGAAATGAGAATAAAACATAAAAATAAAAGAGAGGTATAGGACGAGCGATAGCAACACAATACTTTGTTTTCCCTTATTCAGCAAAAGTCTGATCGGACAGGTGCGATATATTCAGTCCATTTAGTCCAGATCCAGAAGAACTTTTCTTCCTGAGATCTGAGTGAGTACGTCAGTTTTTCCATCTTGTATATATCATGAGTTATCTCGATCCATTCTTCTACCGTGGGTGGTTGTGGTTGCATCCACCTTCTAGTGATAGCCTTCTTGCTAGCCACCAGGAGGGTCAGAATACATTTTTTATCTAGGCAGGCAGTGGAGGACCTGAGGGGGCAGTTTGGGACATATCTAGGCAGGCAGTGGAGGACCTGAGGGGGCGGTTTGGGACATATCTAGGCAGGCAGTGAAGGACCTGAGGGGGCGGTTTGGGACATATCTAGGCAGGCAGTGGAGGACCTGAGGGGGCGGTTTGGGACATAACTAGGCAGGCAGTGAAGGACCTGAGGGGGCGGTTTGGGACATATCTAGGCAGGCAGTGGAGGACCTGAGGGGGCGGTTTGGGACATAACTAGGCAGGCAGTGAAGGACCTGAGGGGGCGGTTTGGGACATATCTAGGCAGGCAGTGGAGGACCTGAGGGGGCAGTTTGGGACATATCTAGGCAGGAAGGCATGTAGGTATAGGTATACAGGAAGGTGCACAACCACATGCATATCAATTTTGGGGGCCCTTGACTTGGACAAAGTTTGAGAATAACTGTTTTAGGAGGAAGGTAGAAGAGAGATGTAGAGTTGTTTGAGAACTTATTGGTTCATTTCCCTGTGTCTGAGCGTTCACTATAGTCTGAAATGAAAGTGACTGTCTGCATATTGAAATGAAAACACGCACACATGCACGCACGCACGCACACACGCACGCACGCACGCACGCACGCACGCACGCACGCACGCACGCACGCACGCACGCACACCTGAAATGTAGGTGTATTTCACTAGCTTAGTGTGCTGTGCGCTGCTGCACACTTTTGTAACTCTTGGATTTATAAGAGAGAGAAGGGGGAATGTGTATAAGTGTGTGTGTGGCACACGCACG